>NW_016815023.1:839782-883704 GCF_001698545.2 Rhinopithecus bieti
TATTGTATATCTTGCTCTTTCTATTCTGGGAGATTTTCTACTCTACTCTTTGACTTTAATTTCTGATCTATTTACCATGTTCTCATTGTTAGTTTTACAATAATATCCTTAATTTTTAAGAGTTCTTTCTTGGTTTTGCTTTTATGAGATATTGACCTTGTTTTCTCAGTCCTTATCTTCTTTATCCTGGAGCTCACACAGGACAAGGATAACAGCCGGATTGAAAAACTCATAATGGTTAGAGTCTCTGGTAGAGTACTCAGAGGAGAATTGACTTAGTAATGGAGTAAAATAAGTCCTAAATTAACACTGCTCTGGACCTACCTAACAAAGTTTAAACACAAGCCTCAAAAGGCTCAAATTATTTCCAAGTAGCTTAGCTGCATCCCAGACAAAATTCAAGAATATTTATAAGAATATAAAAATATCCAGCATCCAACAAGGTAACACTCTGGCATCCAATCAAAAGTAACAAAGCATGCAAAGAATCAGGAAAATACAACTCATAAAGCAGCAGCCAGGGAAATCCAGGAATATACTTCCTACTCAAAATGTGGTTCACAGATCAGTAGCATTAGCATCACCTGGGAGCTTATTAGAAATGCAGAAAATCTTGGGCCCTGCCTCAGTGCTGCTAAATTAGAATTTGCATTTTCTTAAGATCCTTTAGGTGAAAATATACACATTAAAGTTTGAGAGTCACAGAACTAAAACTGCTTACTCAGAGACTTCTATAAAGAATGAGGATGTGGGAAAAAAAGAAACATACTTTTCAAGTACATTCTAGGATGGATTTCTTTAAGTTTCTTAAAGTCCTAAAAGTCTGTCGTAAGTCCAAATTACAATCCAAAGCAGAAGAGTGAGAAGCATGCCAAGCTCACACTGAAATCAGTAAAATAGTGGAAGTATGTCATTCCAAGACAGCCCAACAAACCCTTTTATACTCTGCCACATGTTCAGAAAGGAAGAATAACACATCATAGGACAAAATGGAAATGTTACCTGACTTCTTTTTAAGTCTGGATAGACTTGGTCTTTAAACAGATTTCAAAAATCATCCATGCTGTTTCTACAACAAAAGAGTAGACCATATTGTTAATAGCATATAATAGTACCAAAAACAGAGAGAATGTGTGGTGATGAATCACCCAGAATTTGGCAAATACATCCTGAGTTCTTTTTTATGTGCTAAAAAAAAAAACTCCCGGGCCTTGTCATGCCTCGTCAGTTTTCTACATCAACTTGACTTGCAAGGGTAAACCAGTTTCATGGCTTGAACTAGTTCTCATCTCCAGGATTGAATATTTGCTTACAAAACTGTTCTTCTGTATTAGACCATAATTGTAACTGCCTCTGTGCTACCAGATTATCAGCATTGACGTGAAATTTGTGCTGGATAGAAATAATGCTTCTTCATTTTTGCCACTTTGGCAGTTCAGTTCCTTCCCTAAACAGAAGGATAATTAAAGGAAAGCAGACAAGAATGAAACATGTCCAGAGCAAGTGCCTCCTTGCCAAGATTAGACTGTATTAAGAACACATCAGTCAGCTAAGTAATTTAGAATCACATTCTGAGACACAGTTCACAAATGCAAACCCTAAGCCTCTTTTCCAATTACTATAAGCTGCATATACACTCAACTCAGAGAGTGTGAAAATGCAAGTCACCTGTCTGAAAGGAGGGGCAATGGCTCAGCACAATCCAGTACTACTCCTGGAAAACATATTCCAGGTGTGCACCATAATTTCTGCCAAACTAGGAAGGGAATGTACTTGGGGACATTCTTATTTCATATTCAGATTCAGATCACAGAGGCTGACATGTTTATACAACACTTCCCCCAAAGAATCAGTCGTGCCTAAACAAAAATATTGTTTATGGTAGTCAAATGATTTACTCACTCACCACCTCCTTTCCATATCTGGAGACCTAAGAAGAATTTTTATTTTTCTTATGATTTGAATAGAAAAGTACATTCTTATTTCAGTAGCCAAAACACTGGTCTTCTTCAGGTCTCGAGAGCCATCATCAAAACTGACACTAATTGGCGTTATTGCTGACAGCACAGAGTGACAGGGTAGGCTCTGCAGATGAAGCACCATTCATTCCCAGTTGTACATGTAGCTCACTCATGGATGGGGAGATTCAGGGAACCCTACAGCTGAGCCTGCCCTTGTCATTCATGCTCTGTCAAGACAAAGGACGATAGGACTTTTGATGCAGCACTTCCTCCAAACACTATTTACTGTCTTTGACTCTGTGCACTTTGCTTCCCTTCCCAAGCTGAACTGAAGGGTTGGAATTCAAAGGCACTGAAAGCTTGACTCTAATCAGTGATCCACGCATGGCAGGTGCTGAGAGGCCCATGGCTGCACTCACAGCTGCATTTGGGCTTTATGATAGCAGCTCAAGACTGTGATACTAATGAGCTCCATATAACGGAATGCATTTTCCAGCCCAAAGAATCACCACACACCTGAGTGATAGGAATCTTCTTGTGCTCCATTGTTGCTCATTCATGGTGTACACAGCACACTCATCTCATTGCTGATTCTGTTTTATTTACACCCTTCTTATCTGCTTCTTAAATAGAACTCAGCTTATTTCCACTGGAGTTCTCATATTCCATACCTATGTGACTGTGTTTGAATTGTGATATTGTATAAGAAAATTTGCATGATAAATCCAAAGGAACATAGACTCTTTGGGCTTTTCTTGCACGTACTCACAAGAAGAGCAGAATTTGTTCTTGATAGGGCATGATCTTAAGACAGTTTATCTATAGATATACTTATTAAATAAAACATACAGAAAAAATAGCATTGAAAAACCTTTTATGTACAGAATGAAGATCTGTGAAATAAGGAGAATAATTTCAAAATCAAGTACTGAGCAGTCACTAAAAATAGATATGCATGGAAATCCATAATAAATGCATAAATATAGTACCTTGAAGAGAAAAGGTATAACACATTTGTATGTACTTGGGTTTCTTTTTTCTTATCTGTCTTTTACCTGTACTGAGCTCATAGAATAGCAAAGATTTCATGAGTCATTTCAGAAGTCCCTCTAGTCATCCCACTGCCTTTGTATATAATATGGCAGGTGAAGGGAACAAGGAAATCTCAGTAGAAACCCAGTGTTTACCACATGTTTCTAGTCTACTACACATAGCCAATCACACTTGGAAGAGTATTTTACCTTCTGATAATTGCCAGGCTTAGGATCATGCTAAATCCAGAGAAGAGACAGTTATATTGAATATATGTTTCTTGAGCTCACCCACTTAAAGCCCATGAATGAGGGAGAAGTCAGACCAACATATAAATTAACCACCCAAATAAAATAAAGTAACTAGAATGGTTAGGAATGCTTTCAGCCAAACTCATAATTAAAAGGCACAGTGGAACTTTACATCAAAAACAAATATTCATATTAAAAAACGGACTGTTGCTGAGAGAAATATATCTGACACTCTACATCCAACTGTAGAGTGCAAGTGATTTTTCAAACATGGTCATCAACAGAGCTAACTTAGGCATTCTGGATTACTCAGTAATCGTTGAAAGTTAATATCCCAACACCCAAAACAAAGATAGTCAAACACTTTACCAAACGTTTAGGCAAAAATGAGGAAGAAAAGACATAGGAAGTGAGATGCTAAGTACATTTTTGTAAGTTAGCATCCCACATAGCATCTTACACATTATTTCATTAATTCTTGTTGATTAATAATAAAGACCTTAGAAAGGCACAAAAAGCTCTATCAAGCAGTCTAAAATGATTTACCTCAAGGCAAGGAAAATGGTTAATTCTAAGGTTGAGATTAAATCCTAGAGATCAAAATTCAACTTCTCATTTTTCTTATTGAAAAATGTAGGTCTTGAGTGGCAAAGGACCTTCCCCAAGGTCATTCGGTTAGTTAGCTTGCCAGAAATGTGCAGTTTCTTCAGAGATTCAAGTTTTCCTTTGCTCTTGCTGTATACCAGGACTCCACAAGATACTGCAAATACCAAGGTGGTATTCCTGCCTTCATACGGAGTATAATCTCTGCGGAAGACATTGAAAATAGCTACAGCAATGGATAGTAACAGAGAGTGGACTTCAGTACAGACCCCAAAGAGAGCACATGCCATGATGGCAGTGACACGGATTGAGGACATCCACCTGGTGGGGGACAGAATTGTTAGAAAGGAGAGGACTTCAAGGGAGCAAGGAGAAGGAACAGCTGAGACAAACTACCCAATCTCAAAACCAGCCTCAAATGAAGCACAAATTGAGATGCATCCTATTGAAATAATCAAATACATTATTGGTGACATGAATATTTATTGAGTGATTTCTCTGGGCCAACACCCTGCAGGTATTAGGGATTAGCAGTGAATAACTAAACACAGCCTCTCTCCTAAGTGTTTCACAGCAACAGTGAAAGCTAATCTGAAACAAATAGAAAAGCAATTGGAATGCCATTGACTCTAGTGTTCCCTGAGAAACCAATGAATTCTACAGAATGGCTATAAAATCTGTCTCTACTCATCTTCTATGCTTCATCCTCTAATGTCAAGAACCTCTGACAGGTTTACAGAATTCTGCTGCAAGTTTCCTGACAACATCACCTTTGAGATAAGGGGACTAATTGAGCCACTGTCTATAGGAATCCATGAAAGAGATCTGGGGTCACGAACAAAGTTTTTGTGTATAGATATGACCAACCAGGCTGGTGGCCGCTTATAGCCAGGCAATCAGTGAGAAATTTCAGGATTGGCAGCTCACCTCTCTACTTCTCAGCAAAGGAAGTTCAAAATAATATTGGCTTCAAGACCTCCAAAGGAGAGAAAAACAGCTCTCTAGAAAATCACCTGTAGAGCGGAATTTTTGCTAGATACAAGCCATAAGTTATCATTGAATGCATGTGGCAAAGGCTACCAAGTTGACTGGCATCTACAGAACCCTTTCTGATTGGTCCCTAGTGTTTAAGGGGTAGGAGCTAAGAATTATCTCTGATGACTATGTCTTTAATAAACGCAGCCAACCAGAAGGTGAAGGTGAATATCAAGAATGTGTCTCAATATTGCAACATGTGGCCCCTAGCATTCGCAATGCTCAAAGTCAATCTGTAGATGTTAAGCTCTTAATAACCCATAAATTTTGTCTAGAAAGAGCCCTAAAGACCTTTGGGAAATTCATAAAGGATTTAAAGCTAAAATCCATGCCCAAGTGCAACTCCAATAGCCGAAATCCCTGATGCTCTGCTCTCATTCTTACCCTCTCAGCATTTCAGAGACAGATGTCCGGGCAGGGTAACCTCTGATTAAGAAATTCCTAATGAGTGGTAAAAAAATAAATTAATATAATACATTAAAACCAGAAGGTCCTATACAGAAGAGGTGGTGTGCCTTAAAAACGAAACTAGGGGCCGGGCGCGGTGGCTCAACCCTGTAATCCCAGCACTTTGGGAGGCCGAGACGGGCGAATCACGAGGTCAGGAGATTGAGACCATCCTGGCTAACACAGTGAAACCCCGTCTCTACTAAAAAATACAAAAAACTAGCCGGGCGAGGTGGCGGGCGCCTGTAGTCCCAGTTGCTCAGGGGGCTGAGGCAGGAGAAAGGCATAAACCCGGGAGGCCAAGCTTGCAGTGAGCTGAGACCCAGCCACTGCACTCCAGCCTGGGCGACAGAGCGAGACTCAGTCTCAAAAAAAACAAACAAAAAAAAAAAACTAGGGATGGCTTTGGAAAACTTGTAGCCGGGATAACATGTTCATTCAGAGCAAAGTTCAACAAAGGAGGACAAAGCAGGCAGAGTCTAGAAAACCCCCATCGTCCTAGCGTGCCTGAGTCAAGTAAGGAGAGAAATGTGCTATTGCTATTAGGATTCTTGGTTTTACCATATCTCTGGCCAGGAGGGGATATGAGCGGAGGAGTGGTGAGTTGTCAAGAGACAAGTTCATTAAGTTTTATCTGATCTTATCTGACCTAAAGGTCGATTTTAATGGAAACTCATACCCCAGGGTCTCAGATGGGAAGCTGTCTGCGGTTTTGAGCACTTTTTGATTTGAATATAAAAGAAGACTAAGAAACGAGACAAGACTCTATGGAAAAATAAAAGAATTCTATATTAATTTAGACCAGACTTTTCTTTCCCTGAATGTAGAGATAAGTTGCCAGGAACCCTGTCAAAACAAAAATGTAATAAGAATTATGATAAGAAAAGTATAGTGACCTCTGCAAATATATCACAGGGGGGCCTTCCAAGACATAAAGTCATTCCTGAAGAGATGACATTCAAACTAGGTCCTAAAGATGACGAGGAATTAGTCTTTTGAAGGAAGAGGGCAAAGTGGTAATATCCCAGGCAGAGGAAACACCATGCGGAAAGGCCCTGAGATAAGATAAAACAGAGTACATTCAAGGCATGAAAAAGTTCAGTGTGATAAACATGAGAGACCGAAAAGAGATGAGGTCAACACTCTGGACAGGGTGGAGGTGGCAGACCTTCCATGCTAGATTAAAAGATCTTGACTTTATCTCGGGACAAAGAGAACCAACAAAAGCATTTTAAGTATAAAACTTAAATTATGACATTTTATAAAGTAGCCCTAACTAAAGAGTGGAGAGTGAATTTAGGAGGAACATGATTGGAACCAGAAAGGTGAGTCAGTGGCTACTGCAGAACTCCAGAGGAGAGATGATGACCAGGATGAAAGAAGTGGCAGTGGGGCTCTGAAGAAAGGGATAATTCATGTATTTAACTATATACTTGACATCTCCTGCTTGAATAGGTCAATCTTAGTGTCTCCTGACGCAAAGCATATCCAAAATCCTACTAATGAGCATCAATCTTCCCAAGTTCCATGAAAAGCATAATCATCCTCCTAGATGTAGAAGTCAGAAAACTTAGAGACATAGAAGATTCTTCTCTTTTCTTTATTTTGGCTGCCATACCCTTCCCCCTCTGATCTGTTCACAAATCCTGTTAATTCTACCTCCAAAACTGATTTTGCATTCTCCTGGTTTGAATTGGAAACAGAGTCTGAGAGATTTGTATGCACGGGGTTTACTGGGGGTGTACTCAGGAGAATACATGTAAGGGAACAGGAAAGCAGGATGACAGTGGGAGCAGCTGAACTGCAATGCAGTGGTGACACGGGCCTCAACTGATTCCATAGGAAGCTATGGAGCTAGGATGGTCTTTCAGGGTTGTCCTAAATTAAGGAAAGGGCCTTTGTACTTCCTTCTCATTGAGCAGATAATGGGGGTGGCCAACCCAGAGGCATGATCTTGGATGAGGCACTTCCCTTAGGAAAGGACAAGTCTTGGAGGTGGACTAAGCTCTGGGTTGTTGGCAGCCTGCTCTCCCCAGAGCTGAGGGAACGAGTGCCTCAGTCCGGAGGCGAATCTGGGTTGGACAGCACAGATTCTACCACATCAAAATCTATCTTCCTCGTTCTTTACTGCTACTCCTTACATTATTCAAGTCATTATAATATCTCACCTTGAAAATGTATGATAACCTCTGAACTGGTTTTCTCTGCCTCCACTGATGATGCCCTCAAAGCCATTTACTACCAAACAACCAGAACTATCTTTTTGAAATGTGAGACTAATCATGTCACTTTCCAACATTCAATGACCTCACTGCAATGAAAATGAAATCCAAACTCCTAATCCTGCCTATGTCTACTACTTACTTATGTGCCTTAAAGCCAACTTCTCTCTTAACAGGCAATTCCATTAGCTTTGAGCTACCTGTATCAGCAAATGCATTGATTCCACTTGCTTTCTTAAACTACACCTTGACCAACTCTTGAGACCCTTCAAACTCATGCCAAATTATGCCTGATCTTGGGAAAAAAGAAGGAGAATTAGACAAAAATATAGAAATTTAAAAAAGAATATAAAGTTGGATATGGGAAGGGACATAAAAGGGGGAGAAGAGCAATCTAAGAGAGGAACAAATCTTTGCCCCATGAAGAGCAAGCGATGAAGACTCAATTCTGTTTTGAGGGTACAGACCCCATGGGAAGCAGCCAGTGACTTCACTAATATTACCTTTGACCATCCACAGATGCTGATTTGCAAGTACATGTTGTAAGAGTAGCATAAAAACATTGCCATTCTGCAGTACTGGAATTCCAGCAATCCCTCATGCTTCATGTTTTCATTGGTTCCAAATGCATACATTTAATTTCATATCACAAGGCTACAACAGACTGTTTACACAAAAGACATCTGTGTTTATGTCAACTTGCAACTAACCTTGTTTGCTTTAAGTGTGATATTATGGATAATCCTAAGCAGTGATAAAACTACATTCACAAACACATGACTTTTATTGTTACATAAATTTTTGGCTGTGGATTTGCCTTTCTTAAGTAAATATTCTAGAAGTTATCTATGATTCACTAGTGGTCACAATAATGCTTACAGGTTATAGCAATAAATACTCTTTTTTATATTACAAATGAGAAAACAGAAGTCCACAGAGTCACAGTGACTCACCTGAGTCACATGCTTACTGAGTGATGGAGCCAGAATTCGCAATTCCCAATGCCCTGTTCAACGCACTCAATAGGAGAATGAACCAAAACTCCTCACATGGGATGTTTCTCGTGAGCCAGTGATTTCCAGACTAAGATAATTTAGTCTGTTGGTGGCTTTTTTGACATTACCCCCACAAGATGACTTAAACACTTTTTTAGAAAAATTTTTAAAACTCTTTCAGATAACTGGGAAAATTTCAAGGTACAGTATAGTAGTTGAGAAATATAGATGTGTAGTTGTTGTTCACTTAGTCGCCTAAGTATATTCTCAGCTCTTTTCCTCTCTGCTTTGTCACTGGGAGACTGGACCAACTGGTTCACATCATCTGAGTTCCTTTGCAGTCTGGCTTAAGTAGGGCATGGCTAATGGGCATCATCAGGAGGAAGCCAAAACTGGGGAAAAAAGGGAGATCAGTATATTTCTTCTCCTTGCACTCTATGCTTTGGACTACCTTTCTGCCAAGTTATATTCCTCCAGGACTACAACTAATATTAAGCTAATTCCTTCTCCAAAGCGCCAATTCTCACCAGGTTTAAATAAGACCATTTTCCCTTCAACCCTAGGGACTGTAATGGCTTCCCTTGCTGCTAGGTTCTGGGTGCCTCCACATCCCTTGTTGGTTTCCTTAATATTAATCCTTTCTGGGGGGATTCTTAAACTAAATGATTCACTTTTTTTCCCTTGGAACTTGCCTGACACATACATATGGAAACGGATTATTTATGTGAAGGTGACTCAAATGTTCAACCGTGAAGCTGCAAAGGTATATACATAACCGTAATTAGCTGAATCTTTATTAGAAACACCAACTGGAAATATCTTTAAGTTTACTTCAGAGATATTGCCTGTGCTTTTCATCATAAGGACTGCCAGCAGTAGGTCTATGAAGACTCGTTCAGGTGAGGGAGAAAAAAAAAACAGAGAGAAATAAATTCAGATGTGAAAGTATCACCTCTCTCCCTAATCTGGGACTTACGAAGCCATTGCAGTTCACATCTCAGAAACACCAGCCAAATAGCAGTAGTATTAATTATATATAAAAACATGATGTTATCAGAAAATGCCAGAACCCTGTCTGAAAAATTGCTACATTCCTGCAAATCCCTGACAGCTCAATTTGATGCTAAGGTGTTTTCAACCAAAACAATGGCTTAATCACTCCATTACAAGTAATATTGCTATATTAACTGATAAGGCTTACGGCGTACTATCCCTTATCCCTGGCAGCAACATACAGGTCAACCTATGAAAGGGTGACTCCCAAGAATGTATGTCATAAATCCATGCTTAGAGAAACTTCCAGCTTCAACAGTTCCTGCATTTCTCAGTGACTGCACTCACTTGAAGATTGGGAGACACAACATTGATATTTTATGTATCATTTAGGGGCACTTATAAGCCAGCACTGCCACTACTGTGTCATCTTCTAGAATGCACAACTTATGGAACTGCCTATATCTGAAACACTTTTCTTTAGAATGCCAAGAAATGACCATATTAAAGACATCTAAGCCTTACTCATGCAGACTGCTTGTATTTTATATGAATTTCTTTCATACTTCATCACCTAAAAATTATATGACTTACTTGTCATTCCCTATCTGGTTATTATTATCCCAGGTACTCTATCCCATTACCTGGCTTTATTTTCTTTCAATACACATTACTCTTGAAGATCCTACTCTTACATACTTTTTGTTTATTTTTGAGGTAGACTGGGTGATATGCAGCAAAGAGTCAGTCTTTCCCACAGCACTCCCACTTGGAAGTGTGTACTTCCCCAGTCCCTTGAGACTTGGTCATGTGACTTGCTTTGGCCACCAAAATATGGCTGGAAGTGACAATGAACCTCAATGGGCATGGTAAGTCTCACCAGCCCTCTTGTGCTCCTGAGACCCTTCCCTCACAATGAGAAAAGTTTGAGGTAACCACCGCCCCTTCAACTGAGCTGCTGGAATCTCAAGCATATGGCACGGGTCAGAACCCATCCAAAGCATCAAACAGATTAACCCCAGCTGATCCCAGATGTGCACGCAGGAAATCAATCTTGTTTCTTTAAGCCACTGAGAATTTGCTGTTCTTTGTTGCCATAGTGAGAGGTGACAATGTGCTAGCACCCCTCACTCTCAGCGCCTTCTCGGCCTCCGCATCCACTCTGGCGGCACTTGAGGAGCCCTTCAGCCTGCCACAGTGCCGTGGGACCCCCTCTCTGGGCTGGCTAAGGCCAGAACCGCCTCCCTCTGCTTGCCAGGAGGTGTGGAAGGAGAGGCGCAGGCGGGAACCAGGGCTGCGAGCGCTGCGCTCAGGGGCCAGTGCGAGTTCCAGCAGGCACCCGGGAGGGCTCCGCGGGTAGTGAGGGGCTTAGCACCCGGGCCAGCAGCTGCGGATGTTGCGCCAGGTCCCCCAGCACTGCCTGTCCACATGCACCACGCTTGAATTCTCACTGGGCCTTAGCTGCCTCCTCGCTGGGGCAGGGCTCTGGACCTGCAGCCTGCCATGTCTGAGCTCCCCGCCCCTCTCCACCCCCTGCCGCCAGCAGCTGGCTCCCTCGCCCGAGACTCCCAGATAGGCGCCACCCCCTGCTCCGTGGCGCCTGGTCCTATCAAACCGGCCAAGGGCTGAGAAGTGCAGGGCGCACCGGTTCAGGACTGCCGAGGCCTCAGCTCCACCTGCAGCCCTGGTGCAGGATCCAACTAGGTGAGGCCCGCTAGGACTCCTGAGTCTAGTGGGGATGGCAGACTCTTTATGTCTAACTAGGGGTTATAATTAAACCAATCAGCACTCTGTGTCCTAGCTCAGGGTTTGGAAATACACCAGTCAGCACTCTGTGTCTGCTCGGGTTGGTTAAAGACCACCAATTGGCTACTCTGCATCTAGTACTTAGTGGGGAGAACTTTTCTGTCTAGCACCCTGTGACTCTGTCTACCTCAAGGATTGTAAACACACCAATCAGCACTCTGTCAAAATGGACCAATCAGCTCTCTGTAAAACGGACCAATCAGCTCTCTGTAAAATAGACCAATCAGCAGGATGTGGGTGGGGTCAGATAAGGGAATAAAAGCAGGTTGCCGGAGCCAGTAGTGGTAACCCGCTTGGGTTCCCTTCCACAGTGTGGAAGCGTTGTTCTTTTCCTCTTTGCAATAAATCTTGCTGCTGCTCACTCTTTGGTTCCACGCTGCATTTATGAGCTGTAACACTCACTGCAAAGGTCTGCAGCTTCACTCCTGAAGCCACTGAGACCAGGAACCCACCAGGAAGAACAAACAACTCCGGAGGTGCTGCCTTTAAGAGCCCTAACACTCACCAGGAAGGTCTGCAGCTTCACGCCTGACAGCGAGACCATTACCCACCAGAAAGAAGAAGCTCCAGACACATCTGAACGTCTGAAGGAACAAACTCCAGACACACCATCTTTAAGAACTGTAACACTCACCTCGAGTGTCCGTGGCTTCATTCTTTAAGCCAGTGAGACGAAGAACCCACCAATTCCGGACACAATAGCAAAAGCACAGATCATTTATCAGTCTACAGATCATTTACTCATTTGTTTATTGGGTAAATGTCTATCTCCCTCACTGGAACTTAAGCTGCATGAGGGGCAGAGACATTGTCACATTTATAGCACTCGAAATGGCATTTGGTATATAGTTGGTACTCAATGATTACTTGTTAAAAGTTATTAGCGGTGTCTGATACACTCTAAAACTATAGAAAATTTAAAACTCATTAGATAATATGAGACTTTAAGATGTAATATTTAAATGGTAAAATGGACAATTTCTTAAATTTTTATTTTCATTGATAGAAACTGTGGTTGTTATATTGTCTAAAGTAAGACTCATTGAAAATGAAAACAATTAAAATGTAAATATATTAAGTGGCAACAAAACATGCTTGAATTATTTTTCGAAGAATAAAGGAATTGCTACGTGCTAAGAGTGTTTCTTGGTCAAAACCTAGAGTAATAGTCTAGGTCTCTGACCTTTCTTCCACCCAGACACTCCAGATACACACTTGCTCGTCCTCTTCTTTCCTGCCTCTGTATTCTGGCTGACACTCCTCTTTTATCCAGAATACCCTTGCCCAACAACTCCACATTTTGAAGTTACAGCTCTTCTTCAGATGCTATACTGCTACCCTTCTGTAAAGTATTTTCAGCCTTTGCCATACAGAATTAATCTTCTCCTTGGAACTTAGGGAGGCTATTTGTACCTCCTATGTAACATTTATCACATCCTGTCTTCTGGGTGGAGTGAGGGCTTCTAATAAGCTATGTGAGGACAGGAATCATGTCTTATTCATTGCACACTGCCCTGAAAATACTATATTTTCAACAAATATTTGTCACTTTGAAAGAGGTACTAAAGTTTTCAAACATCCGTTACCACCATGGTATGCATTAGGGCTGGAGAAAAGGTAATAACCCACATTACTACCCAAGCTTTCTCATAGTATGAGATTGTTGTGAAGGTAGAAAGGGAGGTAAAAATGTAAACCAACTTCTTGTAAGTTCAACTATGCATAAAGAGGCTGAGATTTTGCCCTTATGCCTGACCTCCACAGATAAGAATCACCCTACTTGATTTTGAAATGCTTTGTACATTTTTGACTTTGCCAGTAAATAATATTTATAAAGCTTATTCCTTCTTTTACAAATGGATCAACTTGAACAGTTAGACATTCAAGCAAGGCTGATTTGTGGGAAAGGGAATAGGCATGCACATTATTTGATGATTAGAAAAATATCAAGATGCACTACCCACTAAATGCAATGCATCATTCAAGCTTCATTCCTTTAGGGTAACAAGTATCCTCTTAATCTAGATACTCTTGAGACAGTTCACACATTAAGTTAAGTAACAGTATTCATATACTAATTGAATTAATGTAATGAGATTTCTTTCCTCTTGATAGTCAGTAATAAACGGTGGCCCTGGAAGAAGGGTGGACTGAAAGTCAGAGAGTGTAGAGAGGAAACCTTGTAACAAGTGAAATTGCCCTGGAGCACAGAGTGCTGGGAGCCTCAGCCCACCCTAACAGCAGCTGTAGAGTATTAGGAATCTGAGTGGCAGGGAGAAAAAAAAGCTAGAGATGAAAGCAGAACAAAAGAGAAGATACACTGGGTGCTAATGGAATTTCTAAAACTTTTTCCAAGAGGGTTCTAGGACAACGCTGCATGTAAGAGTTTACATGATACCAAGCAAGTCCTTTGAGTTCATTTAATTATGTTGAAATGGGGGGGGGGGGGGATCAACACTATTTTCTGTTTTGTGATATTCCCTGAGCAGATTCACATTAAGAAACTTTCCCCAAAGTAACCCAGAGATTGTTTACATAATTACAAAAATATATACATTAAATATATACTAAAAGGCCTCCAGAATAAATGTCTAGATGACCAGTTGAATCTAAAACCAACATTAGAATGAACATTTGGCATCACTCAAGAAGATATTTAGATAAACTTCTTTCCTCACCATTTCAATTGAAACATTTGAAGCCCTGATATGCTCCAGAAATTGGATTAGAAACAAAAATAAAGATGTATTTGCTGTCTTCAAAGAGCTAGCAGTCTACTAAGAGAGAGACATAGAGGGAGATGCTCCAGAAAATGTGAAAGGATTGGCTGGTCAGGACAATGTACATGCAGCTGGGCTCATGCAGAGCCAGCAGCTGAGTGTGCTGTTTGGGGAACCACAGTTTGGTTCTGCCTAAACTATGAAGTGCCGAGATTGGGCTTGGCACACATGTGGGTGACAAAACTCAGCCAGCCTTCCCTGGTATGCTAAGCAACTTAGAGGAGCTCTTTTCTAAGGAATGAAAATCTACAAAGAGTTTTATGCAAGGGAGTGAAATGGTAAATTTGTAGTGATACGCTTTGTGGATTAACATGGACATACTGGGGCATTGAAGTCTATCACGAGGCTATAGCAATAAAGTGAGATACAATGGGGGCATGAACTAGGGCAGGGATAGGAAGGGCCAAAAAGGATGGTAAAAGCTAATAATGTTCTGGGTCTTGGAAAGGTTCTAGGTTTAGTGGTGTTCACTATATCATTATAACAATCACACATATATAACATATATACTTTTTCTGTATTAACTAATTTAAAGGACAATTAAGCAGAGAAGAAAAAGGTGTTGCAGATTACAGGATATTTGTGTGCTGAAAATTGATCATATGTGAGTTAGAAAGTAGAATAATCTAGAATGAGGATTGTTTCATAGCTATGCATGTCGTGTGCTGAACAAGGACCAGCAGAGGAGGGGAAGTGAGGACTGAAATTCAACCTGAGCTTGGCTTATCAGGTAGGATCTGTATGCCCAAAAGGTCAACTCTTTCTAACTTCCACAAAAGCACTACAAGAGCAAGCAGCAGCCCTGTCCAGGAAAACTGCATTTTCTATCTTGAGGAAGTGAATGAATGGTGATGTCATTAACAGTGACTGGAATACTGGGGAAAAAAAGACTATTCTTGGGTAGCAGTGGGGAAAAGGAAGAAGAGTGGAATATTAATTTAAGACCATGTAGGACTTCCATGTGAAGATGTTCAACAGCAATGTGTATCTATGATTCTCAAGGTCGGGGGAAAAATCAAGGCTGGATACAGAGATCAATGGCAGATATAGGAAATTAAAGCATAAAAGTTATAGAAAGTAGTAAGTATAAAACTGAGCTCACTTAATCTAGCAAAGATGAACCCAAGAAAATGATTTTTGGGCCTATTGCTCTGACCCAAGATTTAACATCCCCTAATACTTCATTTCAATGACATCTTATTGCACTTACAATTTTCCTGAAAACTTAAAACTCTTTTTCTACAGAAAACCCATTTCATCCCCTAAAGCACCAGCAAGCCCATTTCTCATCAACATTAAGGCTTTTAACTATGTCCTTATCTCTTCTTGAGAAACAACTGATTGCCTGTCATTGGCCTATACTTTTCAAGATGGATTCTGTAAAAGGTATTTTATCTTACACATTGCCTTAGTCGACCAAGGATGTATTGCCTCTTGTTTCAAGATACATTTAATTCAAAATAGAAATTTAAGCCTCTGTCTTTAGCACTTTGTCCTTTTGGCCCCATGGAAAATGAAATTTTATGTAATATTTTGGTGACATTCGTGCCACTCAAATGGTCCAAACATTTTTTAAAGCAACATTGCACTATAATGCCTTATTAAGGGAAGGGAATTATATCTGAAATGGATTTCTGAAGAAATCTGAAGTGCTTCCACTCAAACAATCACAAAGATCTTAATGGGTGGGTTCTTAGCCAAAAAAAAAAAAACCTAGGTTATCTGATTAACAAAGGTTTAACTATTATTAGTTATACTTTCCTGTGAAGAGAGAATGAGGCCATTCTTTGTGTTAAGCCCCTACCTTTCACTGTATACAACAATTAGCACAAGATGAATTAAAGACTTAAATGTAAGACCTCAAAATATAAAATCCTAGATGAAAACCTAGGAAACACCATTCCGGACACTGGCATTGAGAAGTAATTTATGACTAATTTTTCAAAAGAAATTGCAACAAAACAAAATTGACAAGTGGGACCTAACTAAACTAAAGAGCTTGTGCACAGAAGAAGAAACTATCAACAGAGTAAACAGACAATCCACAGAATGGGAGAAAATATTTACAAACTATACATCCAACAAAGGTCTAATATTCAGAATCTGTAAGGAAGTTAAATAATTCCACAAATAAAAAACAAATAACCTCATCAAAAAGTGGGCAAAAAACATGAACAGACACTTCTCAAAAGAAGACATACAAGCAGCCAACTAACATATGAAAAAAATGCTCCACATTACTAATCATCAGAGAAATACAAATCAAAACCACAAAGAGATACCATTTCATACTAGTCAGAATAGCTATTCTTAAAAAGTCAAAACACAACAGATGCTGGCGAGGCTACAGAGAAAAGGGAAAAGCTTATACACTGTTGGTGAGAATGTAAATTAGTTCAGCCATGGTGAAAACCAGTTTAGAGATTTCTCAAAGAAATTAAAACAGAAATGCCATTTGACCTAGCAATTCCATTACTGGATCTATATCTGAAAGAAAACAGTGTTCTACCAAAGACAGATGTGCTCACATATTTATTGCAGCACTATTCACACTAGCAAAGACACAAAATCAACCTAGGTGCATGTCAGTTGTGGACTCGATAAAGAAAATGTTGTACATATAAACCATGGAATACTATGCAGCCATAAAAATGAACGAAATCATGTATTTTGCACCAACATGGATGCATCTGGAGGCCATTATCCTAAAAGAATTACTGCAGGAACAGAGAACCACATGTTCTCACTTATAAGTGAGAACGAAATATTTAGTACTCACAGACATAAAGATGGCAACAATAGAAACTGGGGAATCCTAGGCGGGGAGGGAGAGAGGAGGGGAAATTGGTTGAAAAACTAACTATTGGGTACTGTGCTTAGTACGTGAGTGACAGGATAATTTGTGCCCCAAATCTCAGCATCAAGCAATATACCAGGCAACAAACCTGCACACATACCCCCTGAATCTAAAATAAACATTGAAAAAAAAAAAAGGGACGTAGGAATTCAAAGAAGAATGCCACATAAAGACAGATCACATGTTCTCACTCGTGTGCAAGAGCTAAAAAAGTGAATCTCATGAAGATAGAAAGTAGAGTTCTGATTACCAGAATCCAGAGGAGGGGATCATGGGAATGAAGGGGTTGAGGGAAGAATATAAATGTATTTAAACTCTACACTTAAAATTGGTAAAGATGGCAAATTATTTATGTATATTTTACCTCAAAAAAATTTTAAAATAAAAGGTTGTTTGGGTAACACATTATCCCTACCCTTTAGAAATTTAATCTAGCAAATTGTCAAGAGTAAAATATCCCAGATCATGAACTGGGACAACTTCCCCAGTTCTAATTATATGAGAAAATATGAAGATCATAATTAAAATGTTATATTAATTTTACTATTATAAAATGTTACTTCATAATCCAATTCATTCCACTACTGCACCCTTTCTTCTTTAAGTTTTTAATTTTAAAATTCCAAAATAAAACAGGCTTATCCAACTTATTATTTATGATAGTCTAATACATTTATCACTATTCAAGGTAAATGTCATATGAAAGGAAATAAATTATGTATCCAGGAAGGCTGCAGTTCATAATTCCTTGCCTCTTTAATGTCAGTGCATTCTAAACAGGTTTTCAGGGTCAAACTAGCAGTTAATGTAGATTATGTAGATTCGGCCCTGACCATCATTTAATGACCCAGAAACTCCTGTGTTTACCAGTCTGAATTACAAATCAATTTGATGTCACAATTATTTTTATTTTACTCACCTGATTATACCCTGAAAAGTAAAATAAAAAGTCCAAGAGAGTGTATCATGTCATTTATTCTCCTTGGAACTAACAGAGCATGTACCTTGTCTACTCAGCCAACAAATAATTGAGCACATACATGGTTCCACGCACTGCATTAGTTAGGAATGGTATCTACATTGGTAAATAGTATAGTCTCTGACTTCTTAGAAACATAGTTTTCCATGTCATAGTATACGTCTATCACATTTCTTTTATATATATAGAGAGAGAGAGTGCGCACAGAGGGCAGTGGGAAAGATAGGGTCTCACTATGCTGCCCAGGCTGGTCTTGAACTCCTGGCCTCAAGCAACGCTCCCACCTCAGCCTCCCAAAGTGCTGGGATTACACACCCAGCCCTATCACCTTTCTTTATGAGTTTGTGAACTCTCAAAAACACACTAGTTGAGCATCTCTTCAAACGATGTTTAAGGGGGGAAAAAGAAACTCTAGAAGTCAGAGCTATTTCTCAGGATGTAAATTATCCTAAGTGAAGTTCCTTTAAATGAAGTCATATCACATGATATAACATAAACACCCAAAGAAGATTACACAGAAGAACCCTATCTATAGTTCAATTCAAAATGATCTTATTATATATTTTGATAGTTATCATGATGTGGTTCAAGAACTGGAGCATCCATAATCAATTTGTGTGACAAAAACAAAAGTGACAAGCATTAGGAAGTTAAGCAGTATTAAAGGGGTAGAGCATCTTCCCAACAAAAAATGCAACATATTTTAAATTTTTCTTTCTATTCCTATTCCCTATACCACTCTTGCCATTCCCTTTATAGATAGAAAGAGAATATGTCATTGCAGGTTTTCTTCTCCCTTCTCAAACCTTGTCTAGATGTATTATTGCCCTTAAATTTTCAACAACTCCCATAGAGATTCTCTACAAATTGTTCTGGATCTCAAAAGAGCTTCCAAATACATGACTTGTTTCTGTCTTTTCTGGGAAATGGGGTATTCTCAAATTATGTCCTCAGATTCTAGTTTTCTAGTCCTGAGAAGACATTTCCCTTAATTCCTCAAAATATTCTCTTCTTCCTCCTCCTTCTCTTACACACACACACACACACACACACACACACTTGCATTTATTTGTCTTCTCTTCCTCTACCTAGTAGTCAAAAGAATCTAAATTAAAGATACCTTATAGATTGCCAAAATAAGATAAACCAAGGACAAAAACAGCCTCTACAGACACTTAGTTGAATAAAACATCTGAACCAGGCCCAGATGCAATTTCAAATAGCTCTTGTCCTATTCATAATGGATTGGCCCATTCATTAAATCAACCTATAAGCTGGCTTCTTCTTGGCAACCATCATCTACAACGAGTCAGACTTTAAAAGGTCATTTTTTTTGCATCTTATATTTGGCACACACTGGCTGGAACAAAGCATTAAACCACATTTAGTCACTCTTTCGTACAGACCATGGAAAGAAAGAAAATGCCACTCTAACATATTACATAAACAAAAGGTTAATATGAAAACAAAGGTTTTTTTTGAGTCGACTTTCATTTTACAAAAAGAGAAATAAACAATGCCATTATTGTGTTTGAGGACCTAAGTTGTTGGTGTGCCCAAAATTCCATAGTAATTCATGGCCTAGTAAAATAATAATAATAATAATAATAATACACACACAGAGGCATGTATATACTTATATATATGAAAATATATATATATATATTTCTAGCAGTACTAGAGATGGATATATTCTCCTTTAGTCTTTTTCTTCCTATATTACTTTTTTAAACTTTCATTTTATGTTCATATGCAGGTATAGGTATACTCACGTCACAGGGATTTGTTGTATAGATTATTTCATCACTGTACTAAGCCTAGTATCCAATAGTTTTTTTTTTCCTTTGTTTTTTTGTTTTTGTTTTTTTGTTTTTTTTTTTCTGATCCTCTCCCTCCTCTCATCTTCTACCTTCAGGTAAGTGCCAGTGTCTGATGTTCCCTTCTGTGTATCCAGGTGTTCTCATTATTTAGCTCCCACTTATTAGTGAGAACAAGTAGTTTTTGGTTTTCTGTGCCTGAGTTAGTTTGCTAAGGATAATGGTCTCCAGCTCCCTTTATGTTCCTGAGAAGAACATGATCTCATTCTTTTACGGCTGCATAATATTCAATGGTGTATATGCACCAGATTTTCTTTATCCAGTCTATCAGTGATGGACATTTAGGTTGATTCCATGTCTTTGCTACTGTGAGTAGTGCTGCAATTAACGTATGCATGCATGTGTCTTTACGATGGAACAATTTATATTTGTTTTTGTATATTCCCAGCAATGGGATTGCTGGATCAAATGGTAGTTCTTTTTTATCTCTTTGAGGAATCACCACCCTGCTTCCAGAATGGTTGAACTAGTTTACACTCCCACCAACAGTGTGTAGGTATTCCCTTTTCTCCACAACTTCACCAGCATCTGTTATTTTTCTTTACTTTTTAATAGTAGCCATTCTGACTGGTGTGAGATAGTAGCTCATTGTGGTTTCAATTTGCATTTCTCTAATGATTAGTGATATTGAGCTCTTTTTCATATGCTTGTTGGCCACATGCATGCCTTCTTTTGAGAAGTGTCTGTTCATGTCCTTTGCCCAGTTTTTAAGGAGGTCATTTGTTTTTTTTCTTGTAAATTTGTTTAAGTTCCTTATAGATGCTGGATTTTAGGCCTTTGTGAGAGACGTAGCTTGCAAACATTTTCTCCCATTCTGTAGGTTATCTGTTCACTCTGGTAAAAGTTTATTTTGCTTTGCAGAAGCTCTTTATAGATCCCATTTGTCAATTTTATTTTGTTGCAAATGCTTTTGGCATTTTGTAGTGAAATCTTTGCCCCTTCCTACATCCAGAATGGTATTGCCTAGGTTGTCTTCCAGGGTTTTTTTAGTTTGGGGATTTATATTTAAGTCTTTAATGCACCTTGAGTTTATTTTTGTTTATGATGTAGCAAAGGGGTCCAGTTTCAATATTCTGCATATGACTAGTTAATTATCCCATCACCATTTATTGAATAGGAAGTCCTTTCCCCATTGCTTGTTTGTGTCAGTTTTGTCAAAGATCAAGTGGTTGCAGGTGTGCAGCTTTATTTCTGGTCTCTCTATTTCTGTTCCATTGGTCTATGTGTCCATTCTTGTAACAGTACAATACTGTTTTGGTTACTGTAACCCTATAGTATAGTTTGAAGATGGGTATGTGATGCCTCCAGCTTTGTTCTTTTTGCTTAGGATTGCCTTGGCTATTTGGGCTCTTTTTTGGTTCCATGAGATTTTTTAAATACTTTTTTCTAGTTCTGTGAATAATGTCATTGGTAGTTAGATAGGAATAAGATCGAATCTGTAAATTGCTTTGGGCAAGTTGGCCATTTTAATGATATTGATTCTTCCCATCCATCTGCATGGGATATTTTTCGATTGTTTGTGTCATCTCTGATTTCTCTGTGCAATGTTTTGTAATTCTCATTGGAGAGATCTTTCACCTCCCTGGTTATCTGTATTTCTAAGTATTTTATTCTTTCTGTGGCAATTGTGAATGGGATTGCATTCCTGATTTGGCTTTTGGCTTGGCAGTTGTACAGAAATGCTAGTGATTGTTGTATATTGATTTTGTATCCTGAAACCCTGCTGAAGTTTTTTATCAGCTTAAGGAGCTTTTGGTCAGAGACTATGGAGTTATCTACATATAGAATCATGTCATCTGCAAACAGGGATAGTTTGACTTCCTCTCTTCCTATTAGATGTTCTTTCTTTCTTTCTCTTGCCTAATTGCTCTGGCCAGGACTTCCAATACTACATTGAATAGGAATGGTGAGAGAGGGCATCCTTCTCTTATGCTGATTTTCAAGGGGAATGCTTCCAGCTTTTGCCCATTCAGTATGATGTTGCCTGTGGGTCTGTCATACGTGGCTCTTATTATCTTGAGGTATATTAATTCAATACCTAGTTTATCATATTCTCTCTTTTAAAATAATATATCCATGCCCCATTCCCATAGAGTGTACTGTCACATCCCAAACTGACACCTTGGCCAAAGCTAACTAGAAGAAAATTTTCTGGCTGAACCAATTATATTGCCTCACACTGATTGTATTAGAGTTCACTGAGAGAACTTGGTCACTAAGTATTTGGGCTTCGAGGTAATTTGAAGGGAACTAGAATGGTCGTTATTTACCTTATGCAAAATGACAAGAAAGTCAGTTAGCAAAAAAATTAAGAGAATGGGGCAAATGCAAGAGAACTGCAGAGATGGGGATTTTGAGGACAGGAGAGGCAGAGAGAGTGACTGCCTTGAATTTGGATGATTTTTTTTACAACTGATGGCAATGCCTCCTGTGGTTAAACTGCACCTCCTGCCTTTGGGTTCTATAACCCAATCTTCTTTTGGCTCAGTATATTTTAATAGGCTTTATTTGTTATAGTCAAGTCATCTTTGATCAAGACATTGATTTCTTTTAAGTACAGAGATAAAAACAAGGTGCCAGGCATTGTCAGAAAGCCTGACTCTCATCTTGTTTCAAAATTAGTATCTACTGAGCATATGTCATTGTTCAAAACAACCGTGTGATCCTAGGAAAGTAATGTTAACTCTGAGTCTGTTTTCTTACCTTTGAAATAAAAGTGGAAGGACTTCTATACTTGACAGGATGGCAGATTAGATACCCTGAACAACCCTTTTGAATAAGATGTCAAAAAAAATAAAAATTTTTTTAAGTATTTTTTTAAATGAATCACTGAGCTAACACAAAAGCAATGAAGACATCAAGCTTCAAAAGTAAAGTAACCCGGAAAGTCTAGGAGATAAAAGAGTGCCATGGCTGACTTTTGACCTGAAGACTATCACTAAAGTTGGAAGGCCTTGAGCTTCCACTCTGACACCTGCTCAGAAGGTAAGGAATGGGACATAAATCCCAGGCCTCCTCAAGGATGTGTAATCTAAGTGATTCCTGCTACACCCACGATGTAAGTGTGGGTGAGACATAGGCTCACTGCACAGAATGGAACAGAAAAGAAACTCACCTATTTCATCTATGTTCCCTTGAAGAGGAAAAAAATTACATTTACTCTGGTAATTTAAAGCCATAAGCCATTCTTAAAGCATATTTGCAACCTGAAGTCATACTATTTGTGTGATTTGAAGAAGAAAAAAAAACTTTAAGAGGAAAGTTTAATTTATGGTGGTTCCAGATTGGGAGCAGCCTGAGAGAACTGGCAGAGTAAATGCAAATCTTACTTTGAGGTATGTTGATCATCAACTAATTAAACAAAGAATAATTCAGAAAGTAAATTTAATGCGGCACTATTTTCTGAATACAAAACTGATCAGGTAGCCCCGTTGCTTAAAATATTTCATGGCCTTTCAAAAGTTGAGCTAATTCAACTTCTTTGCAATAACACAATTTTCTACTTATGATGCATTTTATCTCCCAGATCCACATATCTGAGTTGTTCGGGAGTTTTAAAACACACAAGGGAGTGGAAGGAATTTCTCCAACAGGGCATCCAGCAATTATCTGGATGAAATGAAAGCTATGAGTACCACTTGACTGTTTAGAGATCTTTATACCACTAGGAAAATAGGCAAAAGGAGGTGTTACAGTGTTGACCACTATGCTGAAGGAGCTGCTGCTATTATAGCTATTATACAGGATCAGGGAAATGGCTGGAATTCAGGTAATTCCCTGGACACCTTCTTTTACAACTATGCTTATTTAACATATGGTTAAAAACAAATATGTAGTAAAAACCAACGAAGGACCAGCAGGGTTTCAGATATTTAAAGAGTGAATATTTGGAGCATATCATTGGGCAAACAACCCCTACGAAGGGCAAAGGGAACTGGAAAAGGTAGTGCAGAAGAAATCATAAATGCGAGAGATGAAACTCTAACCCTGCTCATATTCCCTTCATTGCTGAGTCATTTTTCTTTTAGTAATTTCCTTTCTCTTTCACATTGCCCTCCACCAATATTGAAGATGACGTTTAGTGATGGTGATTAACCTTGCCATTTAGCCCATAATGTGAGTATTATGAGGATAAAATTGATCTCCAGGAAACCACACAAGGAATAAACATTGCCCAGATATCCCCATACTTGGAACGAGATGCAGGAACCGATCACAATTTTAGTCTATTTCCATTTGGGAAAGGGGTGTGTATAGTTTAGGTTGGTTGGTTGTAGATAATGTAAGAGGTAGAAATATTTGTGAAACTCCATATCAGTGCTTCTCAATCTTTTATTATTACCTCCCCAGAAAGAAAATCCAGTTCAATTCAAATCTCCCTAATGAAGATTTTTGTCCTGTAGAGTTAAACTTTGGAGGACCACAAACCTTTGAAATACTGTATTCGTTTCCTATTCCTGCTAGAACAAATTACCACAATCTAGCATCTTAGTTATAATTTTTTTCTATTATAATTCTGGAGATCAGAAGCCCAAAATTAGACTGACTGGGCTAAAACCAAGGTGTTCACAGATCTCTTCAATATATTTCATTTTTGCTTGAGTTAGCCAGTGCTTTCTTTTGCATAAATGCAAATAACTCTACTCATTCCGAATAAGATAATTTCAGATAATAATCTAATACTTTTGGGGTCCAGGATTTCAAGAAAAAAATGAATCATCACAAAAGTCATTTCACTTCCACTTTGAGTCAAAAGAAAGGAAAGAAGTTAGGCAATTAACAATTAAATAACTAGAATAGCACTATCCAACAGAATTTTCTGTGATGATGGCAATGTCCTCTATTTCTGCTGCCCAGTACAGCAGCTACTAGCCTCATGAAGTGAGTGAGCACTAAGGAACTAAATTTATAATTTTATTTAATTTGTATATATCTTAATTTAAATGGTCACATGTACCATACTGGACAGAGACAAATTCAAATGCTTATATTTTTATGATTAAGAATAGTCTTACATATGAAAGAGCACCTTAAATAAATGATTAGATCTTTAAACATGAACATGAATACTAATTACTCTAATTTTTTTTGAGACAACATCTCCCACTGTCACTAAGGAGGGAGTGCAGTGGTGCAATCATAATCACAATTCACTGCAGCCTCAATCTCTTGGGCTCAAGTGATCCTCATGCCTCAGCCTCCCAAGTAGCCAGGACTACAGGTGTGCATGACTGCACCTAGCTAATTTTTTTAACTTTTGGTAGAGATGCGGGTCTTATTATGTTGCCCAGCTGGTCTCAAACTCCTGGCCTCAGGTGATCCTCCCACCTCAGTCACCCAAAATTCTGGGATTATAGGAATGAGCCACTGTGCCTGACCTAATTTAATTTTTACAAATACTCTTTGTATTAGTCTGTTCTTGCATTGCTATGAAGAAACACCTCAGATTGGGTAATTTATAAAGAAAAGAGGTTCAACTGCCTTACAATTCTACAGACTATACAAGCATGACTCTAGCATCTGCTTCTGTTGAGGCCTCAAGCAGCTTCCAATCATGGCAAAATGTCAAAAGAGAGAAGGCAATGTCATGTAGCAAGAGAGGCAGTAAGAGAGAGAGAGAAGGGGAGGTCCCAGACTTTTAAACAGTCAGATCTCCTGTAAACTAACTGAGCAAGAATTCACTATCACTGAGGAGATAGTGCTAAACCATTCATGAGGGATCCACCCCATGATCAAATCACCTCCCACCAGGCCGCACCACACTGGGAATCACAATTCATCATGAGATTCGGAGGAAACAAACATCCAAACCATATCACTCTTAAATTTTATAACAGAGATCCATGATCAGTAGGCTGGATATTTTGTTGCCCATCTAGATCAAGACTCTCTCTTTCTCTTCGCTACTCAAGGCCCCTTAGGCTGACATGTGTAGATTAAGAAAATGGACTCCCTTGCCCTCTGGCTTCTATTTTGGGGTTGGTTTCTAGGAATTCCCTGCAGAAAGATGGAAGAGAGGAATGAAGTTGGATTATTTATCTCCAAGGCCACTGTGGGCTACCAATTTCCCTCAACCACAGGCCACAGTTCCTTTCCCACAGCCCTCTCCAAATGCCCTTTCTGTTTCATGCTTTTGGTAACTACTCTTCCACTTTTGCCTCTTCGGGCCTCCAGATCATGATGGTGCCCCACTATTACTAATTCCCAGGTACTTACTGTGCTATAGCTTTGCTGGTATGCCTCCACATACCCTGTCCTTATTTACTACCCTGTTACTACCCTGCTTATTTATTACTCAGTTTGAGTATCCCATCTGTTTCACTCCGACTGAAAAAAACAGTCAACATTTCCTTTTACTAATGATTGAGAATTAGGCTTAAGACCATAAGCTAACAAATTAATAGATTTTTCCATAGAGCTAAAAGAGGCCCCTAATCAAATATTTTATTGATGATTGCTATAGATACTCATCATTATGCGCACACACGCGCACACACATACCCCCACACACATATACACAGACAGAGTTAGGAATAAAATTTAACTAAAAAATCAAAGGGGAAGCAACAATATTTCTAGTATTCAAAGTAGATAGCAAGGTTCTTCTATAAAAGTGTTTACAAATGTGTTGACATGAATACTACATTGCAGTTTGGTCAGACTCCTGAGAAGCTGGGGTCTTCAAGTACACATGGAAAAGAAGATAAAGTATCATTGGATTCCCATTCATTCAGTCCAGTTAGGTCACTATTAATTGAAAAAGAAAGTGGAAATAGAATTTGGTGTTGTCAACTACACACAGTTGGAAAAAAATATGAAAACCTTATTTTTTTCCAAGATGAGGGTATGCTATATCCAAAAGAAACTTTAGAGTTCACCTAATCCAAGATATTCCAGACTGTGCTGTGAGTGGTCCTGGGGTCCTTACAACCCTTCTACAGAGGATTCCTTAGTCTGATAGGATTCAGCCCTTCACCCACCACTCTTATTTCAAGAGAAGCAATTCTGATGTTAACCCCCAAATGTTTTAATTTGAATAAATAAGTCATTGTTAGATAAAAACAACAGAAAAATATAAAAGCCATTTCTGATTCAAAGCCATTTATTTACTTCCCATTAACTAATGGAGTTCTATCTAAGTAAGAAATGTCCTGACTATTAAATACTTTACTCCTCAACTTAGGTCCTAGAGTACCTTCCAATCATTCTTACTATCATATTACAGTCATTCTAATGAAAACATTGATGATTTGCTTTTACACACACACACGCATAAACGCATGCTTGTATATATATTAAATGTGTATGTTAAGATCTAGATAATGTATATTACATATATGTTTATTTATTTATAAAATTTTTAAGGATCTTTATTAGGGTGTATGGTCCAAAGTTCAGTTGCTGGCTAGAGTGGTTAAAGTAATACTAGCTTCTGTAACAAATAAACCCAAAATATATTTTGCCTCAAACTCAATGGGATTTTATTTCTCGCTGGGAAGGTAATCAGCTCAGTAGAGCTGTCCTCCTTACAGTTATTCAGGGACCTAAAGTGACAGAGGCTTTGCCACCTTCAACAGGTAGAGACCAAGGCCATGATGGTCATTTCCCTCTGAACCAGCCCTAAGGGGAAATTACCATGGAAGACCACATCTGGAAGATTTTTCAAGGCCAGGAAAATGTGGCATATATCACTTCTACTCACATTCCATGAGCTAAAACTCAGTTAGTTACATAGCTACCAAACTGCAACTGAGGATGGGAAGCAAGTCTATACATGTGCTCGTGAAGGAAAGGACAGGGATTTGGGAACTATCTAGCAGCTCTGTCACAATGGCATTGAACCTTTCTTTCTTTCCATTCCCAAAACACATACCTAGGACACAGGAAGAAAGAGTCATCCCCATTTTCTAAATGGGAAAGCTAAAAGCACAATGTGCTGACAGGAGAAACCTCTCCCCTTTCTTAGGCCTGAGTCTTGTATTAAGTGTTCCAAATTGTCCTGGTTATTCTAGGGAGAGGAGTCCGTAGAAATAAGACCTAGCTCCACTACTGGCTCAGAGAACAACACTGGCTTCATTTGTTGCTTTATTTCCCAGCACACCATCTATGAAATTCACCACCCTCTACAGGAGACATTTATCCTATTGACTTATGCCAGAAAACTATACACTTACTGCTTATTTCTCAAGTAGTGGTCTGTGGCTAAACCCTCTACCATAGTTATCAAAATGTACAGTGGTTATTTAAGATAACACCAGCTGCTCACGAGAAATCCTGAAATCTCAGTGGCTTACCATATAATAAATGTATCTCTCTTGCATATAAAGAAAAATGAGTGTTCCTGATCTGCTGCCAGTTCTCCTCTGAGCATTAATTCAAGATCCAGCCTCCATTCAATTTACTGCTTTTCTGTTTTCAACATGTGGTTTCCAAGGTTACCCCGGGGATGTTCATCCAGACAGCCAGTGAGAAAAAGAGGGGATGGAGAAGATGTGTCTCATTCTTGACCCTCTCTTCCTGCAAGTGACACATAAATCATCACTGCTCACATTTTACTGACAAAGCTATTAGTATAGCCACGCCTACATGTAAGGGAGGCTGGGAAAATAGTTATTTCCCAGCAAGAGTTCTCTGCTATAATAAGAAAGGCATAAGTTTTTGATGAAGAGCTAGCTCTCTGTGTTACAACTCATTAGGAGCCAGTAGAAAGAATCCCTTTACTTGGCTAGTTGTTATCAGTGCCACAAACAGTTCTATTTGCATAAATAATCTTACAGAGGGGTTTCTTTAGCCCAGTGTGGCCAAGCTTTTAACATAAGAGAACACTTTGAAATGTAAGCAAATTTTTATGAATAAGTATGCACTGCATTCTTAAAGGATCCATAGCTTTTGTATTATATTTTCGGAGGGCTTTAAGACCCACCAAACTTTTTTTTTTAATCATTGCCATAGTAGAGTTTTTTTGGTTTTTTCTTTGTTTGTTTGTTTGTTTGTTTGTTCGTTTGTTTGTTTTGAGACAGAGTCTCACTCTGTCGCCAGGCTGGAGTGCAGTGGCATGATGTCAGCCCACTACAACCTCCATCTCCCGGGTTCAAGCAATTCTCCTGCCTCAGCCTCCTGAGTAGCTGGACTACAGGTGCCTGCCACCACACATGGCTATTTTGTTGTTGTTGTTGTTGTTGTTGTTGTTGTTGTTGTTGTATTTTTAGTAGAGACGGGGTTTCACTGTGTTAGCCAGGATGGTCTCCATCTCCTGACCTCGTGATCTGCCCACCTCGGCCTCCCAAAGTGCTGGGACTACAGGTGTGAGCCACCAGGGTGAGCAGTAGTATATTTTTTAAAAGTAGCTCTGCCCTTCTAGGCACCATTCCCTAACCCAGTGGTTTGTGCAATCAGACCCACTAAAGATCACTTTGAATGCACAGATTTCAGGATACTAACCAGCCTTATTCATTAACAATTAAGTTGGGCAGAGGGAAAGACATTAGGCATCCTGGAAATACATATTTTTTTACAGCTCTTCAAGGAGCCATTGTCCTTACTCCTTAGGCTAATCTGAACAGATGCATCATTTATTGCAGAGAGGTGAGGATGCTCACTCCTCACTAATGTTGCCAGCGATTAGCTGCCCCCACTCAGAGCACATCTGTGTTCCCTACAGTCTATTCAATGTTCCCAGATTGTTTCTAACATAAACAACTTTCAGTACATTTGTCAGATCCACTTTCCATTTCATACATCCCTTAAGTGTGCCTTTTTAATTACAATGACTGACGATTATTAACTATCTCTCATGTGCCGGGTATCATGCTTTTCACTCTATATTTCATTTAAAATGCACAGCAACCCATTTACAGGGACTTATAGACCTGTATAACTTATGCAACATCACAGGGCTAAGGGCCTAAACCTAGATTCAAATCTCATTGCCTGATTCCAATCCATTTGTCTTATTCAAACACCTACTTTTTTTAAGAGACAGGGTCTTGCTATGTTGCCCAGGCTGGTCTTTAACTCCTGAGCTAAAGTAATCCTCTTGCTTTGGCCTTCCAAAGTTCTAGGATTACAGGCATGAGCCATCACATCTGGCCCTCAAGAACCTACTTTTAATCTCTCCTCTTCTTTAGAAAATTGCAGGAATTTTTCATGGTTTTATTATTTGCTTCTCTTCCTCTCAGCAGATTTTGCTTTCTCTCTCTGCTACTACTTTAGGTTCTTATCTTTCCTAGTTTAAAATTTTAATTCTGAGTAGTCTATGTGTAAAATGGAGAACCTGTATAAGTTTCTTAGTGGTAACAATGCATGTATAACTGTTCATCAAGTTTTCAAGTCAGAAGCACCAAATGAAGTCCATGTGAAACATCTGGGTCTTACCAGAATGTCGGGTAGAGCTACAAAGTCCTTTTTTCTGCTTTAACATAAAGAGGAAAATGTTGGCTGCTACAAGTCCACAGATATCCTTAGAGTTTTGATCACAACATGCATAGCTGAGTGAGCCTGTTAATGACAAACACTTCAAAATATAATTAACTGTTATATCTGACTTCATGTCTCAAGGAATTCAAGATGTGGTATCAAGAATTTGTGTTGAAACTCTAAATTATTTTGCACAGATGGCACATGGTTATATTTCCTTAATTCATTCCGTATAAATGTCCCACACTGGGAAGGGGCAGAGCAAGATAGCAGAATAGAAAGCACCCTGGATCTTCCCCTTCACAAGAACACCAAGTTAACAACAATCTACACAAGAAAACACCTTCATAAAAAACAAAAATCAGGTGAGCACTAAAACTCACACCTAGTTTTAACTTCAGATCACTGAAAGAGGCACTGAACTGAAGAGATAGAAAAAACAGTCCTGAATCTGCAGTGCCACCTGATCCCACATTGGCTGCATGGTGCTAACAGAAGCTCTGGTGCTGGGGCGGGGGAGAAGACTGCAATTGTTAGGCTTTGAACTCAGTGCTGTCTTGTTAGAGCAGAAAGAAAAACCAGTCCAAACTCACTGATGCCCACCCACAGAGGAAGCATTTAAACCAACCCTAGCCAGAGGAGAATTGTTGGTCTCAGTGGTCCAAACTTGAGTGCCTGCAAAACCTCGCCACCAAGGGCTACAACACTCTGTGTCTCCAAGTAAACTTGAAAGACAGTCTAGGCCATAAAGATTGAAACTCAGGTGAGTCCTAGTGCTGAGCTAGGCCCAAGACAGTGGACTTGGGTAGTGTGACATGAGACATACTGAGACACCAGCTGAAGCAGCCGAGGGAGTGCTGGCATCACCCTCCCCTAACTCCAGGTGGCACAGCTTGCAGCTCCAAAAGAGACCCCTTCCTTCCTCTTGAGGCAAGGATAGGGCAGAGTGGGGAGGACTTTGTCTTAGATTTAGGATACCAACTCAGTCATAGCAGGATACAGCACCAGTCAGAGCCAACAGATCCCCATTCAAGGCCCTAGCTCCCAGATTATATTTCTAGACATGCCCTGAGCCAGAAGGGAACCTGCTCCCTGGAAGGAAAGGACCCAGTCCTGGCAGCATTCATTACCTGCTAACTGAAGAGCCCTTGGGCCTTGAACAACTAGTAGTGATACCCAGGTACTACATCAAGAGCCTTGGGAGAGCCTCTGAGACTTGCAGACTTCAGGTAAGACTCAGCACATTACCAGCTATTTTGACTATAGGGCAAAACTTCTTCCACTTGAGAAAATCAGAGGGAAAAGTAAAGGAGACTTTGTCTTGCACAGCCACAGGTAGGTAGAACACCAAGCAACTTTTGAGGGCACTGATTCCAGGACTTGATTTGTGATGGCATTTCTGGACCTCCCCTGGGCCAGAAGGGAGCCCACTGCCCTGAAGGGTAAGTCCCAGGACAGGCAGCATTCACAAGCTTACTTAAGAGACCTTGGGCCTTAAGGGAACATCGGCAGTAGTCTGGCAATCCTCCTTATGGCCTGGGGTGGAAGTGGCTACAGGATGAGGCTCCTATGCCTTTGGAAAGGGGAGGGAAGAATGGAAAGGACTGAGTCTTGTGGTTGGAGATTCAGCTAAGCTGCAATACAAGACAGCACCAGATAGACTTCTAAGGTTTTTTACGCTAGTACCTGAATTCCAGACAGCACTTCTGGACCTACCCAGGGCCCCATCATCCATTCCCTAAAGGAAAGGATGCAGCCTGCATATTGTAGAGCCCTGGGGCCTTGAGCAAACGTAAGTGGTCACCAGGGGGTAATTCCAGCCAGCCTTGGGTGAGACCCAGCGCCATGCTGGCTTCAGGTCTGATGCAGTACATCATAGTGGTGGTGGCAACAGGTCACATGTGTCACTCCAGCTGCAGCTTTAGGTAGCTCAGAATAGAGAGCAAGATACTCTGTATGTTTGGGAGAAAGCAAGGGAAGAAAACAAGAGTTTCTGGCTGGTAACCCAGAGAATTCTCCCAAATCTTGTCCAAGACCATCAAGGTGGTATACCTCTATGAGCCTGCAAGAACCACAGCGTTCCTGGGCTTGGGGTGCCCCCTAAAGCAGATACAGTTGAGATCACAACACTCAAGTCCTTTCAAATATCTGGAAAGCCTTCCCAAGAAGAATGGCCACAAATAAACCCAGACAGTACAGACTACAATAAATACCTAACACTTCAATGCCCAGATGCCAACAAGAACATCTATTAGCATCAACACCATCCAGGAAACCATGACTTCACCACATGAACTAAATGAGGCACCAGGGACCAATCCTGGAGAAACAGAAATATGTGACCTTTTAGACAGAGAATTCAAAATAAATGTGTTGAAGAAACTCAAAGAAATTCAAGATAACATGAAAAAAGAAAACAGAATTCTGTCAGATAAATTTAACAAAAGATTGAAGTAATTAAAAGAATCAAACAAATTCTAGAGCTGAAAATGCAATTGGTATACTGAAGAATGCATTAAGGTCCTTTAATAGCAGAATGGATCAGGCAGAAGAAAGAATTGGTGAGGTTGAAGATAGGCTTTTAAAAAATACACAGAGGAGATAAAAGAAAAGAGAATGAAAAACAAGGAAGGAGAACTACAGGATCTAGATAATAGCCCAAAGGGGCAAACCTAAGAGTTACTGACCTTTAAGAGGAGGTAGAGAAAGAGATGAGGGTAGAACATTTATTCAAAGGGATAATAATAGAGAACTTCTCAAACCTAGAGAAATATGTCAATATTCAAGTACAAGAAGGTTATAGAACACCAAGGAGATTTAACCCAAAGAAGAATACCTCAAGGCATTTAATATTCAAACTCCCAAAGGTCAATGAGAAGAAAGGATCTTAAAAGCAGCAAGAAAAAAGAAACCACCTACAATGGAGCTCCAATACATCTAGCAGCAAACTTTTCAGTGGAAATCTTACAGGCCAGGAGAGAATGGCATGACATTTTAAAGAGCTGAAGGAAAAAACTTTTACCCTAAAATAGTATATCTGGTAAAAAAAAAAAAAAAAATCCTTCAAACATGAAAGAGAAATAAAGACTCCCAGACAAACAAAAGCTGAGGGATTTCATCAATACCACACCTGTCCTACAATAAATGCTAAAGGGAGTACTTCAATAAGAAAGAAAAGGACATTGGTAACCGTAAATATTCACCTGGAGGTACAAAACTCACTGCTAATAGTACACAGAAAAACACACAATATTATAACAATATGTTGTATGTTACCTACCTTAGTCTTTAGTGGAAAGACTAAATGATGAACCAATCAAAAGTAATAACTACAATAGCTTTTCAAGACATAATACAATAAGATATAAATAGAAACAACAAAAGTTAAAAGAAGGGGACAAAATTAAGGCATAGAGTTTTTCTTAGTTTTCTTTCTGTGTTTTATACAAGCAGTGTTAAGTTGTTACCAGGTTAAAATAATGGGTTATAAGCTAGTATTTGGAAGCCTCAAGGTAACCTCAGACCAAAAACTGTACAATGGGTAAACAAAAAAATGAAAAGCAAGAAACTAAATTACATCACCAGAGGAAACTGCCCTTAATGGAAGAAGACAAAAAGGAAAGAAGACCATAAGACAACCAGAAAACAAATAACACAAAGTGACAGGAGTAAGGACTTACTTATCAACAATAACATTGAATGTAAATGGACTAAACTTTCCAATAAAAAGATATAGAATGGCTAAATGCATGAGAAAAGACCCATTGATCTGTTGAATACAAGGAACACACTTCACCTGTAAGGACATATATAGCATAAAAATAAAGGGATATTAAAAAAAATTCCATGCCATTGGAAACATAAAAAGAGCAGGAGTCACTATACTTACATCAGACAAAATAGATTTCAAAAAGAAAACTATAAGAAGAGACAAAGAAGGTCACTATATAATGATAAAGGGGTCAATTCAGCAAGAGGATATAACAATTTAAAAAATATATTCACCCTAACACTAGAGCACCCAGATATATATAACAAGTATTATTAGAGATAAAGAGAAAGGCAGGCCCAAATACAATAATAACTGGAAACTTCAGCACCCCACTTCAGCAATGGATAGATCTCCAGACAGAAAATCAACAAAGAAACATCAGACTTAATCTACACTGTAGACAAAATGGATCTCATAGGTATTTACAGAACATTTTATCTAAGACCTGCAGAATACACATTCTTTTCCTCAGTACATAGATTATTTTCAAGTATAGACCATATGTTAAGCCACAAAACAAGACTTAAAATATTGGAAAAAATTGAAATAATATCAAGCATTTTCCCTGACCACAATGGAATAAAACTAGAAATTAGTAACCAGAGGAATTTTGGAAACTATATAAATACATGAAACTTAAACAATATGTTCCTGAATGACCACTGGGTCAATGAAGAAATTAAGAAGGAAATTGAGAATTTTTTTAAACAAATGATAATGGAAACACAATGTACCAAAATCTATGAGATACAACAAAAGTAGCACTCAGAAGGAAGTTTATAGCTATAAATGCCTACATCAGAAAAGAGGAAAAACTTCAAATAAGCAATCTAATGATGCCTTTTAAACAAGAGCAAACCAAACCCCAAATTAGTAGAAGAAATAACAATCAGAGCAGAAATGAAATTGAAGTAAAAAAATACAAAAGATCAATGAAACAAATGATTGACTTTTTGAAAAGTTAGACAAAATTCACAAACCTTTAGCCAGACTAAGAAAAAACAAGAGAAGATCCAAATAAATAAAATGAGAGATGAAAATGAGATGTTACAACTAACAATGCAGAAATCCAGAAAATTATTAATGGCTACTATAAGCAACTATGTGCCAATAAATTGCAAAATCTAGAGGAAATGGACAAATTCCTAGTTACATACAACCTACCAAGATTGAGAAAATCCAAAACCTGAACAGTCCAATAAAAAATAACAAGATTAAAGCCATAATAAAAAAAATCCTCCAGTAAAGAAAACCCAGGACCTGATGGCTTCACTGCGGAATTCGACCAGACATTTAAAGAACTAATACTAATTACACTCAAACTACTCCAAAAAAAAAAAAAAAAAAAAGAGGAGGAGGGAAGACTCCCAAACTAATTCTATGAGACCAGTATTACCCTGATACCAAAACCAAAGACACATCAAAAAAAAGAAAACTACAGGCCAATAACTCTGATGAATACTGATGCAAAAATCCTCAACAAAATACTAGCAAACCAAATTCAACAATACATTAGAAAGATCATTCATCATGACCAAGTGGGATTTATTCCTGGGATACAAGTACAGTTCAACATATGCAAATCAATCAGTGTGATACATTGTATCAACAGGATGAAGGACAAAAACCATACGACCATTTCAATTGATGTTGAAAAATAATTTGATGAAATTAAACATCCCTTCAAGATAAAAAAAAAAACCCTTAAAAAGCTGGAGACAGCAGAAACATACCTCAATATAATAAAAGCCATATATGACAGACCCACAGCTAGTATCATACTGAATGGGGAAAAACTGATAGCCTTTCTGCTAAGATCTGAAAGAGGACAAGGATGCCCACTGTCACTACTATTATTCAACATAGTACAGGAAGTTATAGCCAGAGTTGTTAAAATGTCCATACTACCAAAAAATCCACAGATTCAGTGCAATGCCTCTCAAGATACTAATGACATTTTTCACAGAAATAAAAAAAAAATCTAAAATTTATACGCAGTCACAAAAGACCCAGAATAGCCAAAGTTATTCTAAGCAAAAGAATAAAACTGAAAGAATCACACTAACTTCAAATTATACTACAGAGCTATAATAACAAAAACAGCATGGTACTGGCATAAAAACAGACACACAGACCAATAGAACAGAATAGAGAACCCAGAAACATATTCACACATCTACAGTGAACTCGTTTTTCATGAAGATGCCAAGAACATACACTGGGGAAAAAACAGTTTCTTCAATAAATGGTGCTGGGAAAACTGGAAATCCATATGCAGAAGAATGAAACTAGACCCCTATCTCTCACCATATACAAAAATTAAACTGAAATGGATTAAAGACTTAAATTTAAGACCTAAAACTATGAAACTACTACAAGAAAACATGGGGGAAAATCTCCAGGACATAGGCCTGGGCAAAATTTATTGAGCAATACCCCACAAGCACAGGCAGAAATGGACAAATGGGATCACATTAAGTTAAAAAGCTTTTGCACAGCAAAGGATACAATCAACAAAGTAAAGAGAGACTACACAGAATAGGAGAAAATATTTGCAAACTATCCATATGACAGGGATTATTAACCAGAATATGTAAGGAATTCAAACAATTCTATAGGAAAAAATCAATCCAATCAAAATATGGGCAAAAGATTTGAACAGACATTTCTCAAAAGAAGACATACAAATGGAAAACATGCACATGAAAAGGTGCCAAACAACATTGATCATCAGAGACATGCAAATCAAAACTACAATGAGATATCATCTCACCCCAGTTAAAATGGCTTGTATCCAAAAGACAGGCAATAACAAATGCTGGTGAGGATATGGAGAAAAGGGAACCTTTCCACATTGTTGGTGGGAATGTAAATTAGTACAATCACTATGGAGAACAGTCTGGAGGTTCCTCAAAAATCTAAAAATTGAGCTACTCTATAATCCAACAATGCCACTGCTGGGTATATACCCAAAAGAAATCAGTATACTGAAGAGATATCTGCCCTCTTATATTTGTTGCAGCACTGTTTACAATGGCTAAGATTTGGAAGCAACCTAAGTGTCCACCAACAGATAAATGGATGATGAAAATGTGGTACATATACACAATGGAGTACTATTCAGCAACAAAAAAGAATAAGATCCAATCGTTTGCAACAGCATGGATGGACTGGAGATCATTATGTTAAGTGAAATAAGCCAGGCACAGAAAGACAAACATCACATCTTCTCACTTATTTGTAGGATCAAAAATTCAAAATAATTGAACTTATGGACATAGAGAGTAGAAAGATGGTTATCAGAGGCTGGGAAAGGTAGTAGGGGGCTAGAGAGCAGATGGGGTTGGTTAAGAGTATAAAAAATAGAAAGAATGAATAAGGTCTAGTATTTAATAGCATAACAGGGTGAATATAGTCAATAATAACTGTACATTTTAAAACAGCTTAAAGAGTATAATTCAATTATTTGTAACTCAAAGTATAAATGCTTGTGGGGATGAATCCCCACTCACCATGATGTGCTTATTTCATATTGCATGCCAGTATCAAAACATCTCACATACTACACAAATATATATACATTGTGTACCTAGAAGAATTAAAAATATTTTAAGTAAAATTAAAATGTCCCATGTTATGTCTTTCTGAGTCCGTCTCTTCTTTCTGACCCTGCTGACCTGGTATGACTAAGCTCCATTAGCATCTGAAAGGCAAGTCTAGAATCACTAGTACCATAAGGAAGTAGTTACAACTGTTGAAATGGCACAAAGCTCCTAATCACAAAAATTTACTTTAATTTTCCCATTGAGTAAGCCACTTCCATCACTTGATTAGCATTAGGAGATATGAGTGGTGTTTGTTATTTTTTTTTTTTCTCACTAGTATTTTTCATGGGAGTAAGTAGGAAAGGAAGGGAAAGGGAAGGGAAGGGGAAGGAAGGGAAAGGGGAAGGGGAAGGAAGGGAAAGGGAAAGGGAAAGGGAAGGGAAGGGAAAGGGGAAGGGAAAGGGAAAGGGAAAGGGAAGGGGAATAAAGCATACATCAGTCAACGACACTATGTTTTGTATTTCAGTAATAGATCAAAATGGTTAAAAGGTTAAAATAGTTTATAATGAATTTTTCAAGGATTTGTTTCTGCTATTTCTAAACACCATAATAGCCAAGAAAAAGAAAAGGAATACATCACCTATACATTATATCACCTGTAATAAGAGATCAGCGACAGAAAGATTTGAGTACATATGTCAATGGTTTAATATGTCAATTTAAAAATTAATTAAACATTATACCTTACATACATAGATACTTCATAGTTACTTCTGGCAGCCAGCACAGTTTAACTGTAATAGGCCAGCAGCTACCTATCAATGCGGAATCTTCCTCCACATCACCTTTCTCTTGGCTTTGTTTATACCATAACTTTTAATCCTTTGGTCTTCTTGCACCCTCCAGTCTTTTACCCTGAGCTAATAAATATACTCAAATTTCTTCTATCCTGAAAGGATATCCCTTTCATTGGCCCAGGCCCTATCTTTAACTCTGTGCTTAATTTCCTTCTTTGTTCAGCTGCTTTGGAAGAATATTCTACTCTAGTTAATTCTACATCCTCATTTCCCATTTCCCATCGTCCACCAAACATGAAAAACTGGTTTTCACCTCCTACCTACCCACCACACACTTGCCTCAACTCTAAAAATTGCTCTGCAAATGGCCACCACCTATCTTCATAACGTCAAATCTGCTCATTGTCCGTTCTTACAGTGTTGGTCCCCTCTGTTCCACTTGAGAATGCTAGAGGCTCATGTCTTTCTAAAATTGCATATCATTGGTTTCCATGGGATTATTCTCTTCTGGGTTTACCTCTACTCTAACTGTTCTACTGCTATCTCCTGCATGACTATTTTTGTTTCTCCTCCTCCTGTCTCTTGAATGCTAGTGTTCTACAGAGTTTTATTTTCTCCTCACTTTTTCTGCACATTGCTCTTCTCTGTATATATTTTTCTCAGGTGGTATCATTTAAGCTAATGATTTGAATTCTCATCTATGTGCTACTGGCAAGCAAAGCGAGTTCCACAGCCCTGCCCTCTGCCCTGACCTTCAGATGCAATTAACCAAATGTCTTCTGGATATATTCACCTGACCATCTAGTTATCTCTGTTTAATACAAGCAAACCAGAAAAATAGGAAACCAGACAAATAGGAAACTATTGTCTCCTCCTAAGACAATAGAAGCTCTCCAGATTCTCCTTGGTTCCCAGTAATATTTGTGGTAACAATGTCTTTGAGGATAATGTCTGAGCCAGAATACCAAGGAGTCATTTTTATTCATAGCCCTTGCTGTGTGGATGGTAGGCCATTGGTTCTCTCTGCCCCACAGTTGGTTGGAGCAGGAGACAGAAAGATGCAGGCATCTGGGGTGCAGCTGAGTTTCAGGAATGGTTCAACACAAGAGGAAAATGCATGAGCTCCTGACACTAAGATTCAAGGGTGGCCTTGAATCCAGAACCACCACACCTGTGAAACCCAGACCTCTTTTGAGTCCTAATCTTAGAGGAGAGTTATCTTATGCTCCACACAATTGAGAAGGGTCTGTTTCTTGCAACAAAAATAATCTTGACTAATAATATAATTTAAAAAACACTTGTATCTTTAAATCAAAGAACCTCAACACCTAAACAGGACAGCAGTGCAATTTCTATTAGTATACAATGTCTCTCCCGCCTACAGGCCCTCATTGCTATAAAAACCCCCAAATTGAGTCTAATTATCTATCTAGATTTATCTAGCTAAGTAAAATCTTAGGCAACACACTATTTCTATTCCAATTCTCTTCTCATTCAGCAGCTCAGAATCTAAAATGTCAAATATAAATTATTAAAGAATGCATTTAAAAAGTCATTTCTGTAGGTTTCCAGAATTTCTGAGGCTGCACTTTTGCTAGCTGTTTTAATAATCCTTCTTTAACTCCCATTTGTCAAATTATCTTTAATCAACAAAAGTGCTGTTGCATGAGGTACATAAATGGGAAAGAGCCAAATGTTCCTCAAGGTGCCTTCTCTTGGAATGAGCCAAAGAAGTGATTCCTAAGTCGAGCCGATTTTAAGAAAAGGTACACTCTGAGTTCTAGCATGAAATGACAGATTCCATCATAAAAGGAATCCGGATGGTCTAGGTACTGCCTGACATCTAATGATAATATTCATAATTGTTAAGTTGAAAAGCGTTTCACATGTAATCACTTCTTTCAGGAGTAAAATGGAGTCCTTTCTGAGATAAGGCTGGGCTTAGCTACTTATTAGTGAGTCAGAAGCACTACAAAATATCTAAAAGTGAAAGCAATTTGTCAAAGTAACGTGTAATAATTGAAAGTTTTTGTTTTTTTTAATTTTTTAATTTTTTTTATTTTTTTATTATACTTTAAGTTATAGGGTACATGTGAATAACGTGCAGGTTTGTTACATATGTATACTTGTGCCATGTTGGTGTGCTGCACCCATTAACTCGTCNAATGATGGTTTCCAGCTGCATCCTCTTTCATTCTGAAAGGATGTTTTGCTGAAAAACAGGCTCTGATATTATTTTACAGCAACTAAGTAGCTCATAGTAGACATTTGAAATAAAGCCAGTACCAGCTCCCCTGACAAAATTTTAGAAGCAATAAATATAATCTTCCAGTCTAACTAATTTTCAGAAGTCTTAATTGATTTTTTTTTTTTTTTTTTTTTTTTTTTTTGGTTTGAGATGGAGTCTCGCTCTGTCGCCCAGGCTGGAGTGCAGTGGCACGATCTTAGCTAACTGCAACCTCCGCCTCCTGGGTTCAAGCGATTCTCCTGCCTCAGCCTCCCAAGTAGCTCGGGCTACAGGCACCCACCACTATGCCCAGCAAAGTTTTTGTATGTTTAATAGAGACAGGGTTTCGCCATGTTGGCCTGGATGGCCTCAATCTCCTGACCTCATGATTCACCTGCCTTGGCCCCACAAAGTGCTGGGATTACAGGCATGAGCCATTGTGCCCGGCCTAAACTGATTATTTTATTAGAGCTTCCATCCCAGAAAAGTGATAAATATATCCAGCCTCTATAATACAAACTATAAATAGTTAATCCTGTAGTTTTTCAAACAACTATGACTCACCATGAATCATGGTGAAGGAGGGGGAAATAAAGGAAAAAAGGAGGGAAAGAAAACACTATGTTGAGCTGTATTTTCTCATTCAACACTTCAGTTATTCATTAGGCTTGTTTAATATCTCTGTGGTCATATCCCTAAAAACGTAATTCTGTATGCAGAGCAAAAATTAAAAGTGAGAAATGGTTCAACAAAGGTTTGTTAAACTTTTTCTCTTACACTTACCAGGAATCATGTGGTCCAAGTCATCATCTGAAGTCATTTAAGCTCAGCTGAAATCTGCAGACAATTATTTTCACTAAAAGGCTACAGTCTTATTTTCTCCACTTACGAACTCAGAGTGTCATAATCTTGGCTCTCAATTTTGGGATATAAGAACTTATTATCATATATTACAATCACCAGCCTAGCTAGTCTAGGATATCACTCTAGCAATTAAAAGATACACACTGGCTGGGCGCGATGGCTCACACCTGTAATCCCAGCACTTTGGGAGGCGGAGGCAAGCAGATCATCTGAGGTCAGGAGTTCGAGACTAACCCAGCCAATATGGTGAAACCCTGTCTCTACTAAAAATACAAAAATTAGCCATGCATGGTGGCACACACCTGTAGTCCCAGCTACTCCAGAGGCTGAGGCAGGAGAATCACTTGAACCTGGGAGGTAGAGGTTGCACTGAGCCGAGATCGTGCCATTGCACTCCAGCCTGGGCGACAAAAGCTAAACTCTGTCTGAAAAATAATAAAAAATAAAAGACATACATTGATGATACATATTAATAAATTTTAATAAAAACATAAGCCTCCGATCATCCTGAGTAAAAAAACAAATTCATGAAAAATGGCTACCAATAACATGAGATAATTAAATCAACTTTCCCTCTTCTATTTAATATGCTGCTTTGGAATTTCAACAAATTCAAGTTATGTATATATTTATTTGTGCACACACACACGCATACTCCTGAACATACACACACATAGGTCCACATTCTTCAATACACCCTGTACCAAAAATAACAGATTAGGATTACCAAATCGCAAATAATATGGATTATATCCTACCAATGTTGAAATATGTTTAAGCAATCTAGGGGAAGTATGGTTCACTAGAGGTATGGTAAACTGGTAAACTACTATTTATCTAAAATATTTATGTCTATCAGAGGTAATTTCATAAGTTATATTTAAAAACTCATTGAAGAAATACCCCCATAAGCACATGGAGTATACTTTCAATTTAGAAAGACAAAAAATACAAAGATGTGAAAATAGATGGAACGCAAAAGGAATTTGGCAAAGAGACAATTCAGGTGAGCTGGATAAATTAACAGAGAATTTTTAAAGCAACAGTTCTCAACCTTGCCTTCACATCAGAATTACCTTGGGTTCTATTTATTTAGGTTCTGATTTATTTGGTCTTAGTTGTGGGCTTCGCATTGGAACTATTTTAACTGCCCAGATAATTGTAATATGCAGCCAAAGTTGAGAACCACTGCTCCAACTGATACAAGCTGTGAAACTGTCTCTCAGACAGGACTGGAATGAGTAGAAGAAAGTGCATCAATAAAAGGGAATGGGTAATGTAAAATCAGGCACCGTCATTCAAAGGAGAGATGAGCTGAGAAGGAAATACTGCTGGCAAAAGCTCGAGCCACCCTGTATCCCAGCCAGAGCATTCTATAAAGGCATTTACTTAGTGAGGGCCCCAAAGCTCAGAGCACAGACTTCAGTATACACATTGAGAATATCAATTATCAGATAATCATTCTCTCAGAAACTTTTCTCAATAATTAGACTCACAAAATATTAACGTATGAGTCAGAATGCCAAAGCATGCCTTTATAATAAGAGACCTAACAGTCCAGTGGATTGTATGTCATATTGACACTGGGGCAAAGCTATATGGGAAGTCAAATTATTATCAGAAGGTAGTGTAAAGAATCAGAACAATGGCAACTAACTATGATTTTAGTACTCAATACAGCAGGTATGGAGAGCAGGATGCTTCCACCTCCACTACATACACATTCCCGATTCATGGACCAGATACTCATGCAATTTCAGAGCAATTTTTTCTCCAAGATGGTGCCCTTACTCCTCGTTTGTTTTTGCTTTCATGCTACTGCCTGCTTCCATTGGTATCTCCTTCCTTTATCAATGTTAATGCCATAGATTATATTACAATTAAGCTTGATTTAGTCTTCCAGGTTTGAACCTGGAAATATAATCTCTCTAATCATTATATTTTGATTTTTTTTCTAAGTCTCAGATATCTGGAGAAAACTTAATTTTGCTACCTCTAAGAGAGAATTGGGAATGAGAAGGCAGAGAATTGAAGCCGAGGGGACATATTCAGCAGTAATGAGGAGTCAGTTTGTATAGATCTGGTAAGGACAACAAACATGATGTACTATGCACAGGTTGAGTATCCTTTATCCAAAATGCTTGGGGCCAGAAATCTTTTGGACTTTGGAATTTTTTATTATATTTACTGGTTGAGCAGTCCAAATCTGAAAATATACAGTTCAAAATACTCCAATGACCATTTCTTTTGAGTGTCATGTCAGCACTCAGAAAGTTTGGATTTTGGAGCATTTTGAATTTTGAATTTTCAGATTAGAGATATTCAACCTGTATTCACTTGTTTATACCTTCTTCTTTCTCTATCAAAATGTTGAGCATAAAACAAGAATTATCAATTATTATTTGGACGTTTGAATGTTATGTGTGAATATATATATATACGTATTTTATATATATATATATA
>NW_016815023.1:887205-892539 GCF_001698545.2 Rhinopithecus bieti
AATTTAACTCAACAAGAGCTTATTTATTTGCCTTTGCTTCCTCTTAGAAAGTCAGTTGCATAGTGAGTAGGGTTCCCTTCTTTCCTTCTTGCAACTATTATTTGTAAAGGAACTCTTCTCACTGTAGTGCTATCCCAGCACTCCAGATGAGAATGGCTTCTGAATCACAGTATTTATGCTATGTCATGATTAATCTCTTTTTCATTCCAAAAAAAGTTACTGTTAAAAGATGAAGTCAATACTTTGATTTTGAAAAACTCAAATAAGAAAATATCACAACTTACCTAGATAGCATCTATGACTATTGCTCCTGAAATATAAAAAGGATGGAAATATAATTTCTAATCACTGAACTTTAAAAGTAAATTAGTTATTTTAGCTCATCTACTGTGTGGAATTGAAGCCTTGGTTTATTTTTTTAAGTGAAAACACAGATTTAGACATCATATACACTTCATTTTGTATTAGAATTAGTTCACTTGTAGGTGACACTTGACTTTTTGTCATTTTATATTTAAGCATAGTTAACTCACAGCATCTCTGGAAGGTTAGCATGTAATATGATTTGGCTCTGTGTCTCTATCCAAATCTTATCTCAAATTGTAATCCCCACATGTCAAGGGAGGGACCTGGTGGGAGGTGATTGGATCATGAAGGTGGTTTCTCCCATGCTCTTCTCATGATAATGAGTGAGTTCTCACAAAATCTGTTTGTTTGTGTGTGGTGTGGTTCCTCTCTCTCTCATTCTCACTCTCCTGCCTCCAAGTAAGACATGCCTTGCTTTCTCTTCACCTTCCACCATGATTGTAAGTTTCCTGAGGCTTCCCCAGCCATGTGGAACTGTGAATCAATTAAACCTCTTTTAATTATAAATTATCCAGTCTCAAGTAGTTCTTTATACTGGTATGAAAACGAACTAATACAGCAGGATTCATCCAAACTTCAACTAAGAAATTTATTCAGAGAAGCTACACTCTTAAGTTCATACTCTAGGTTCCAAGTTCTATCCTTAGTCTACTGCCTAGGTTAAAATAGTGCTAAAAGGCTGACTTTGCCCTCAGATCATTCTGACTGATCAACTCTCTGGTTGGATGCTCTTTTCCCTTATTAACTCTGATGCCCACTCAAGAGTTTCCACTGACCTTGATCACTTTGGTTTGCATTTATTCCATTGAGGACCTCACTTTAACAGTCACAATCAGTATTTATACACAAGAAGCTCTGCTTCTTCTCTTCCCTGCTCCAATACTTGGCATAAAACCAAACATATCATAAACTAACGGCAACACCGTTTCAGTCTTTTCTCTGCTTGATCCTCAAACCAAAGACATGTAATCTTAAACTTGACCACCTTATTTCCAATTTCCAATACTTGCTAATCCTGTCTCCTCAGAATACATGAATCAACTGTCCTTAATGTCCTACGTTGATTCCAAGGAAGAAACCAACATCCATTTCTCCTCTACACTTGTAAATATAAGAAATATTGATGATTTCAGAAAGTTTTCAAATTTATTCAACATGTTTTACAGAAATCATTTGTGCAGGATATGATTAGATAGATTTATTAAAACACTTTTTTGAGCTATCACTTCAAGGAAAATAGATATTTCAATTTCCATCAAATATTTAAGAAATTCAGGAGGCTTAAGTGAATACATTCTGCATTCTAAAATAATCTTTCTTTTCAGTGGACATTTTCAAATCCTATAAGAATTTTATCTGAATTAACACAAATCACTATTAAATAATTAACAGTAATTAAGGATATTCTATTTTAGTCTTTTTTCTGAGTTTTTTTTTTGTTTGTTTTCTTTTTATAACTAATATAATTCTGATACAGTCATGCTTGAGAATTTCAGCCAAAGAGTACATAGTCAGAAAAACAAAGTCATAAAATACGAGAGAGAGAGAGAGAGATAAAGAGAGAGGTTAAAATGAAGTACACACATGTTTCTAAGGCCAGAACAGCACAGTAAATTCACACTTCTTAGTTAACTTCTTTCACACCCCAAATTGTCTACAGACCTTCCCAACATGTCAAGAACAAAAAGAATCACTTTTTTGCATCTTTCCATTTCTGCGAAACTCTAGGGTAACAGGTCTCGTTCATACTTTCACAGACACATCATTTTTTAGCTCCCTTCTTGCTGAGAAAATTGGTGAAGTTAAAAACCTGCTGAGATTCTAATTTGAAGAGGTACCACCATAATTCAAAAAGTAAGACTTCATTTGTGAAGCTTCAACCACATTTGCAAGCAATCAGTTGTTCTGTCCATTTCTCCATCTGTAAAACAAGGATAATAGCACCTACCATGGTTGTTGTGAAGCACAAATTAAAAGCCTGGTGCAGAGAAGGCAGCTTTTTCAGTTGTTACTTATGCGTGATGCTTTTAGATGTGAAACTGAGGGAAACTTTTGTCTCTAGTGCTGCCTTGAGCAAACAATCACTTTGCCAAGTAATGAATTCAGCCAGAATTTATACTCTCTATATATGACAGAGTTGAGAAAAGCTCACAAATATTCTAATACTTTATGAGAGGTGGTGGTTTTTTGCATACATTTTCTTTACTTTATGTTATAATGTATATGGCAATCTTATTCTTCAAGTTAAATATTATTTTGAATCATTAAGAATATCTACTATGCATTGTTTCATAAAATAATGAGCTCTAGTGTATGTCAGAGTTCAGCAAGCTTAGATGTGTGTGTACAGACTTTCTTAAGGCAATTTTCTCTGTATATCATCTCAACAATTACATCGTATATACGACAGGCACAGATATCTTCTCAGAAACAAGCAGTGTTTGGTCTAAAAGATTAAACATGCCTGAAAATGTGTCCAAGTCTCACTCTTGAAAATCTGATTACAAAACAGTACATTTCTTCATTGTTCTAAGGACAAAAAAATGGGGGGATACTTTAGAGAAAATGTGTAATCCCACTTCTGAACATATATCAAAGACAATGAAATTGTATCCTAAAGAGATATCTGCACTACCATGTTCTTTGCAGGATTATTTACAATAGCCAAATATGAAAATAACCTAAGAGTTTGAAAATTGATGAATGGACAAAGAAATTATGGTATGTGTGTATACATAATTACATACATAATATACATATGTATACACACACAACATAATTTTTTTGCCCATTGATTCGTGTGTGTGTGTGTGTGTGTGTGTGATGCAGAAGGAACATAAAAACCCGACTCAGGCAGGTCTCAAACCTCATGCTTTTGGCAAGCTTTTGGCAAGCTTTTGGCATTACAATTATTTAAACAAACCTAGATCAACCACATTAAATACATGCTCTGCTTCCATAATAAATGGCCTCAAAATTCCATACTTCAACTCTAAAATTCACCCATACCATTCTCACTGGGCTACCCTGTATCATTGATCTCTTCAACACAGCTTCCCACCACCTGCAATTTTAAGTCCCAATTTTGCTCCATGCCTCAGTTACACTTCCCTGACAAATACAATTGATTGATAGCTCATTTTGATCTGCAGTCTTATCTTTTTGATATCAACACTTTCCTAAAGCCAGTCACCATTTAGAGGAACCCAGACTAGGGACAGGAGGTCCCTAGGCTGGAATCTTACCCCAGGATCCTGAAGGAATAACTGGCCAGACCCACTCCTCACCAGGAGCTCCCCCGCAAGAAGTCTGATGGAACATTCCTCAGAAGAGGAAACAGAAATCCTGGAGTGGAACCTCTGAGCAGTAGAAAGTGCTCAGCAGTGCTTTTGGAAGTGGGAGTTATCCCTGGATGTTGAACTATTTATTTAGTTGTCGCACACGTATTTATTGAGTTTTTTGTGTGCCAGGCACTATTCTATACACTAAGGATAAAGGAGTGACCAAGTCAGAGAATGTTTCTTTTCTCCTGGAGCTAGTATACTACTTGGGGGAGGCAGATACCAAACAAATAAACAAAATTACTACATACATAAATGCATAATTAAAACCATGACAGTGCAAAGGAAACCACCAGGGGAGTGAAGGCACCTCATTATATTGGAGAGTCAGGAAAGGCCTCTGGTGATATAACACCTGGGCTTAATCTAAATGTGAAGAAAAAGATAGTCATCAGCAAAGTGAAGATACAACCCACAGAATGGGAGAAAATATTTGTAAACTACTCATCTGACAAAGGATTAATAACCAGAATATATATAAAGCTCCAACAATTCTATAGAAAAAAGTTGAATAATCAAATTTAGAAATGGACAAAAGATATGAATAGATATTTCTCAAAAGAAGACATACAAATGGCAAACAGGCATATGAAAAGGTGCTCAATATCACTGATCAGAGACATACAAATCAAACCTACAATGAGATAGCATCTCACCCCAGTTAAAATGGCTTATATACAAAAGACAGGCAATAACAAATGCTAGCAAGGATGTGGAAAAAAGAGAATCCTTGTACACTGTGGTCGAAATATAAATTAGTATAACCACTAATGAGGACAGTTTGGAAGTTCCTCAAAAAACTAAAACTTGAGATACTATACAATCTAGCAATTTCACTGCTAGGTATATACCCAACAGAAAGGAAATCAGTATATTGAAGAGATATCTGTAATCCCATGTTTGTTGCAGCACTGTTCACAATAGCAAAGATTTGGAAGCAGCCTAAGTGTCCAACAACAGATGAATGGATGAAGAAAACATGGTACATATACTCAGTGATGAATAAAGAAAATGTGGTACATATACTCAATGAAGTACTACTCAGACATAGAAAAGAATGAGATCCTGTCATTTGCAACCAAATGGATGGACTAGACGTCATTGTGTTAAATGAAATAAACAAGGCACAGAAAGACAAATATCACATGTTCCCACTTGTGGGATCTAAAAATCAAAACAATTGAACTCATGGAGAGGGAGTAGAAGGATGGTTACCAGAGGTTAGGAAGGATGGAGTGGGGAGGGGGGATTGTTAATGGACACAAAAAAATAAAAAGAATGAATAACATATAGTATTTGATAGCACAACCAGGGTGAATATAGTCAATAATAATTTAATTGTACATTTTAACATAACAAAAAGAGTATAATTGGATGGTTTGTAACACAAAGGACAAATGCTTATGGAGATGGTTACCCAATTTTCCATGATGTGATTATTGCACATTGCATGCCTATATCAAAACATCTCATGTGGCCCATAAATATATATATATATTATATATATAGTTTATTAAATATTAACTTACATGATCACAAAGTCCCACAATAGGCTGTCTGCAAGCTTGAGGAGTAAGGAGAGCCGCTCCGAGTCTCAAAACTGAAGAACTTGGAGTCTGATGTTTGA
>NW_016815024.1:0-2704 GCF_001698545.2 Rhinopithecus bieti
TGGTGGTGGTAGTAGTGGTGATGATGGTGGTGGTGGTGATGTGGTAGTGTTGTGATAGTCGTGGTGGTGGTGCTGGTGGTAGTGGTGGTGGTGGTAGTGGTGATGATGGTGGTAGTGGTGGTGATGGTGGTGGTGATGTGGTAGTGTTGTGGTGGTTGTGGTAGTGATGGTGATGGTAGTGGTGATGATGGTGGTAGTGGTGGTGATGGTGGTGGTGATGCTGATGGTGGTGGTGGTGGTGATGTGGTAGTGTTGTCGTGGTGGTGGTGATGGTGATGGTGGTGGTAGTTATGGTGGTGGTGGTGGTGATGTGGTAGTGTTGTGATGGTCGTGGTAGTGGTGGTGGTGATAGTGGTGATGATGGTGGTAGTGGTGGTGATGGTGGTGGTGTTAATGATGGTGGTGGTGGTGGTGATGTGGTAGTGTTGCGGTGGTGGTGGTAGTAGTGGTGTGTATCTCTTTACAACACTTCTCGAAAGAAATGTTTTATCCTTCCTTGATGTGCCCTGAGGAGGATATTTACTTCCAAGCAGACACAATATCCAAACTGCAAGACCCACTGAGATGTGATGCATGACCCAGAGATTGGGGTTTGGGGAGGGGAGCTGAAGTCACCCTGAGGTCATCCAGAGAGTCTGAGAAGGAATTAAAACCTCAATGTGCTCTACATCTGCTCCTCTACATCAGCCTCAAGGATGATCTAAGACTACGGTAGATTTTCCATTTTATCACTGAAGTGGTTGATATTAGATTGATAGCAATTTGAACAAAAATTACCTCAAGAGATCATCTCATTTGCCCTCCTTGGTTATGTAGGTAGGGAAACTGAGGATCAGAGAATTATCTAAGATCCCAGAACACTTTCTGTACAAATTGGGTCTTACACCCAGTGCTGACCTCACTGCAGCTGCATGGCTCAGGTTCTGTTGTATGCAAAGCCACATGAGGATCATAAAAAAGGGAAAGATGATTTCCCTGGCATCAAGGAAAACCTGAACGTGTGCCTAGGTCCCACTCAACTTTCCCAGATGGGTTGGGCACAGACATAGTGCCAGCCTTTTGTCTGTAATAAGGTCACTGACAGGTGATGTTGAATTGCCTGGTTTTAAACCACCACATACACAATGCTCTAATGCAAACATGGTGCCAAAAGGGAATATTCTACCAGGGGTTAGTTATTGTGAAAAAAAAAAAGTAGGAGATTAAGGAGGACTGGAGTGGCCCTTTTTTCAAAGCCTCATTTTAGTTAAGATGTGGCTTGGCAAACTGCTATAAGGCTAATTTCTTTCTGGTGTGTAAAAGATGTCCTATTGAGAGGTCATGCTTTTCTAAATGCACATCAAAGTCGAGCCATTCCCTTGAAAAGAGACTCTTCCATACTTTTGTTTTTTAATAACCCTGCCTTCCTGCCTCCCCACCCCTCGTGTTTCTCTGCAGGTGTGCTTGCCGACACACAGTCAAAGAAGCTTATTTTGGTGCTTTCTGTTTCATTCAAAACATTTCACAGTCATTTTTTTTTTTGTCTTTTAGTTGAGACAAAATATGCATACCATAAAATTCACCACTTAAAAGACTACAAGTCGGTGGGTTTTAGTATATTCACAGAGTTGTGCAACTATCATCACCATCTAATTCCAGAATGTTTTCGTCACCCAAAAAAGAAACCCCTATGCCTATTGTCCCACTTCCCATACCCTCTCCCTAGTCTTCCCCCCACTCCAAGCCTGGGAAATCACTACTCTTTCTGTTTTTATGGATTTGCCTATTCTGGACATTTCATATAAATGAAATCATTCTATCTGTGGTGCTTTGTGTCTGGCTGGGCTCTTTTTTCTCAGCATATGTTTTCCTGGGTCATTCATGTTGTAGCATGTATCAGTACTTCATTCTGTTACCGTTGATTAATATACCATTGTATGGATAGACCATCTTTTGTTTACTCATTCTTCTGTTGATGGATATTTGAGTTGTTTCCACTCTTTCACTATGAAGAATAATGCTGCAGCTGGGCATGGTAGCGCATGCCCGTAATCCCAGCACTTTGGGAGGCCAAGGCAGGAGGATCACTTGAGCCCAGGAGTTTGAGAGCAGCCTGGATAACATAGGGAGGCCCCTGTCTCTACAGAAAATAATTTTTTAAAAAATTCGCCAGGTGTGGTGGCATATGCCTGTGGCCCCAGCTACTTGGGAGGCTGAAGTGGGAGAATCACTTGAGCCTGGAAGGTTGAGGCTACAGTGAGCCATGATCACCTCACTGCAGCCCAGCCTGGGCAACAGAGCCAGATCCCATCTCAGAAAAAAAGGATGGCCAGGCACAGTGGCTCATGCCTGTAATCCCAGCACTTTGGAAGGCCGAGACGGATGGATCACGAGGTCAGGAGTTCAAGACCAGCCTGGCCAAGATGCTGAAACCCCATCTCTACTAAAAATACAAAAATTAGCCAGACCTGGTGGCACACACCTGTAGTCCCAGCTACTCGGTAGGCTGAGGCAGAAGAATCGCTTGAACCTGGGTGGCAGAGGTGGCAGTGAGCCAAGATCACACCACTGCACTCCAGCCTGGGCGAGAGAGAGAGAGAGAGAGAGAGAGAGAGAGAGAGAGAGAGAGAGAAAGAAAGAAAGAAAGAAAGAAAGAAAGAAAGAAAGAAAGAAAGAAAAGAAAGAAAGAAAGAAAGAAAGAAAGAAAGAAAGAAAGAAAAGAAAG
>NW_016815024.1:5866-9090 GCF_001698545.2 Rhinopithecus bieti
TTTTTTTTGAGACGGAGTCTCACTCTTTTTGCCCAGGCTGGAGGGCAAGGGCACAATCTCAGCTCACTGCAACCTCTACCTCCCAGGTTCAAGTGATTCTCCTGCCTCAGCCTCCTGAGTAGCTGGGATTACAGGCACCCGCCACCACACCCAGCTGTTTTTTGCATTTTTAGTAGAGATGGGATTTCACTGTGTTGGCCAGGCTGGTCTTGAACTCCTGACCTCCGGTGATCCGCCCGCCTCGGCTTCCCAAAGTGCCAGGATTACAGGCATGAGCCACTGCGCCCAGCCCCTTTACCTCTTAATACTCTCTGAGAATTTTCTGTATGAATCTCGTTTTCCCACTACAAATACCCTCCTTCCCCGTCTCCCACCATCATCTTTTCATATGCCATTCTCCCTCCCTAGAATAGTCCACTTCATTTCTTCCCAAATGCTTCTCAGCCCTTACAGTCATGTTAAGGCTCCACCGTTTTCAAGAAATCTTTCTTACTCTGATGTTTTACATGGAATATTCTTTCCTTTTTTATTAGAATAAGAGCACAGGTCTAGGACCCAGGCAATTTCAGTTCTGGTCATGACATTTTCACTTCAATTTTGGCTATTGTTTATTGCTTCCCTGCTAAGAGTATTTTTTTAATTCCATTTTTATCTCCACTATTGGTTTCTTTGTGTTTATGATTGTAGTGGTTGCCGTAGGGTTTAAATATACGTCTTTAATCTATCACAATCTACCTTCCAGTAATACTTTACCACTTCATGCATAGTGTGAGACCCTTACAATGGTGTACTTCCATTTACTCCTTCTGTCTTCTATGCTTTTATAGCCATATTTTATTTTCACATACAGTTGGCCCTTAAACAATATGGGTTTGACCAGTGAAGGTCCACTCATACAAAGATTTTCTTCCACTTCTGCTACCCATGAAACAGCAAGGTCAACCCCTCCTCTTCCTCCTCTTCCTCAGCCACTCCACGTGAAGATGATGAGCATGAAGGCTTTCATGATGATCCACTTCCACTTAATGAAATATAAAGAGGAGGCTGGGCGTGGTGGCTCACACCTGTAATCCCAGCACTTTGGGAGGCTGAGGTGGGCAGATCATAAGATCAGGAGATCGAGACCACCCTGGTTAACACGGTGAAACCCTGTCTCTACTAAAAATACAAAAACTTAGCCAGGTGTGGTGGCGCACGCCTATAGTCCCAGCTACTAGGGAGGCTGAGGCAGGAGAATTGCTTGAACTCAGGAGGCAGATCACTCGGCAGTGAGCCGAGATCATGCCACTGCACTCCAGCCTGGGCGACACAGTGAGACTCCGTCTCAAAAAAAAAAAAAAAAAAAAAAATAGTAAGGGGAAGTGGAACATCATAGAGTTCTTCATCCTCATATATAATGAATGAATATATTTTCTCCCTATGAATTTTTTAATAACTTTTTTCTCTAGCTTGCCTTATTGTAAGAATATAGTATAAAATACATACAACATGTACAATATGTGTTAATCAACTGTTTATGTTACTAGAAAAGCTTCTGGTCAACAGTAAGCCATTAGTATAGTATTACTGGGAGGTAGACTGTTAAGTTTTTGAGGATTCAAAAGTTATATATAGATTTTCGACTGGGGGTAGGGCAAGTGCCCCAACCCCCATGTTATTCAAGGGTCAACTGTATTTTGAAAATATACATTGTTATTGCTTTTGCTCTAAATGAAGGGTTGAAGGGTGTCCAATCTTTTGGCTTCCCTGGACCACATTGGAAGAAAAGTTGTCTTGGGCCACACATAAAATACACTAACACTAAAGATAGAGGATGAGCTAAAAAAAAAAATGCAAAAAGAAACTCAAAATGTTTTAAGAAAGTTTATAAATTTGTGTTGGGCCACATTCAAAGCCATCCCTGGGCCACGGATTGGATAAGCTTGCTTTAAACAGTTATCATTTTAAAGATTAAAACTAAGAAAACATGTTCATCCACATATTTAAATTCCAGGTCTCTTCATTTCTTTGGGAGGATCCACATTTCCTTGGCCGCACAGAACAGAACTTCCTTTAACAACTCGATGTGCAGGTCAGCTGGCAATGAGTCTCTCAACTTTCACTGGACTTTAAAAGCCTTTATTTGGCCGGGCGCGGTGGCTCAAGCCTGTAATCCCAGCACTTTGGGAGGCCGAGACAGGCGGATCACGAGGTCAGGAGATCGAGATCATCCTGGCGAACATGGTGAAACCCCGTCTCTACTAAAAAATACAAAAAACTAGCCGGGCGAGGTGGCGGCGCCTGTAGTCCCAGCTACTGGGGAGGCTGAGGCAGGAGAATGGCGTGAACCCGGGAGGCGGAGCTTGTAGTGAGCTGAGATATGGCCACAGCACTCCAGCCTGGGCGACAGAGTGAGACTCTATCTCAAAAGAATTTTTTTAAAAAAGCCTTTTTTTGGGGGCAGATAGTTTGAGTTCAGGAGTTCAAGACCAGCCTGGGCAACACGGCGAAACTCTGTCTCTACTAAAAATACAAAAACTATCTGGGCAGTGGGGCACAGTGGCTCACACCTGTAATCCCAGCACTTTGGGAGGCCGAGGCAGGTAGATCACCTGAGGTCAGGAGTTTGAGACCAGCCTAGTCAACGTGGTGAAACCCCATCTCTACTAAAAATACAAAAATTAGCCAGGCGTGGTGATAGACACCCATAATCCCAACTACTCAGGAGGTTGAAGTGGGAGAATCGCTTGAGCCCGGGAGGTGGAGGCTGCAGTGAGCTGAGATCGTGCCACTGAACTCCAGCCTGGGCAACAGAGTGAGATCCTGTCTCAAAAAAAAAAAAAAAAAAATTATCTGGGCGTGGTGACAGTTCCTATAATCCCATCTACTCAGGTGGCTGAGGCAGGAGGCAGAGGCTGCAGTGAGCCGAGATTGTGCCGCTGCACTCTAGTCTAGGTGACACAGTGAAACCTTGTCTCAAAAACAAACAAAAAAAAACACAACTTTTATTTTGCCTCATTTTTGAATGACATTTTCACTGGGTATAGATTTTTAGGTTGACAACTTGTTCTCTGTCAGATGTTCATAAAATAACATTGTCTCCTGACTTGTGCTGTATGAGAAAAGCAGTTACTAGTAATTATTAATTTTGTTTCCCTTTATGTAATATTTTACTTTTCTGTCTGGCTGCTTTGAATGTGATCTTGTTATCACTCTTTTCCGGCAGTCTTAATATGATGTACCTC
>NW_016815025.1:0-3760 GCF_001698545.2 Rhinopithecus bieti
TTTTTTGTTTTGTTTTGTTTTTTGTTTGAGATGGAGTCTCGCTCTGTCGCCCTGGCTGGAGTGCAGTGGCCGGATCTCAGTTCACTGCAAGCTCCGCCTCCTGGGTTCACGCCATTCTCCTGCCTCAGCCTCCCGAGTAGCTGGGACTACAGGCGCCCGCCACCTCGCCTGGCTAGTTTTTTGTATTTTTTAGTAGAGACGGGGTTTCACCGTGTTAGCCAGGATGGTCTTGATCTCGTGACCTCGTGATCCACCCGTCTCGGCCTCCCAAAGTGCTGGGATTACAGGCTTGAGCCACCGCGCCCAGCCCGGTTGTCATATCTTAAAAGGGAATAGTTCAATTTAATTTTCCTTGTTCTAATTTTAAATACAGTACTAAGGTTGCGAAAGAAGGGGTCAGGAAAGGGAAGTAACACTGAATGTCTCTCATGTGGCTGGCACTCCATATGATGCTTCAATGCACACCAGGCTATTCAGTCTTAGATTAGTTCTACAGATTATTCAACAAATGTATAATCCTTGGTCACTAGTCTTAATAGGGAAAACAGAATTATGGTTAAAACAAAAGAATAAGTAATCAAAATATTTTCTATCGATATTTATTTTGTATTATGATATTTTGCTTAAAGTTGAAAAATGGGCACATCAGGTGTTTTGGCAGTTTACTGTGATCTCAATAGTCGTGAGAATGTATTGAAAAAGCCCAGTACAGGAGAAAGCTGTGCAGCTTTCTCTTCCTGTCGCTGCTTAATTTTCATGTAGATATAAAGCTGCAGTTTAAGCACATCTGCTTAATCCTCATTTAAAAGACTATGAGAGAACTTGAAGGGGAGGGAGGGAGAGGAGGTGAAGGGGGAAGAGATTGAAAGAAATCTCTCCCACTTAATACAAACACTTTATTAGTGTGTTAGAAACAGATAATCGTGCATGTAGACACTATCATTTGTGAAATCAAGAAAGCATAATTTACTCCCAATGCTGAAAAATATAGTTGTGTGTAAGCAGCAGGGAGATATTAAAATACCTATCTAATAAAAAGATAATAAAAGCCTAGCAAACCTAAGTAATCCATTTTCAGATGTTAATCCAATTATGTAAACAAATATTAACCCCCCCCCCCCCCTTTTTTTGGTCATTGTTTCAAGGATAAAGGGTGAATGAAAGAAATAGCATTCCATCTAGGTAAAAGAGGAATCAGCATCATTGAAATGTGAATAGCTGTGATTCCTCCTTGCTGGATGGTAACTCTGAACAGAGGGAACCTGGGAGTCCATCTAGAGGCTCAAGGAATAAGAGGTTCTCACCTAGAGGAAGATGAAAAATACTTTCAGGGTGACCCATGAGGGAAAATCACCAAAGCCTTTGAAATGAAATATTTTCCCTTTTCTAAGAATAAAAGGTGGTGTTATGTCAAGGGCAGCTCGATAGTGTGGATGAAAGAACTATTGGGAATGGCTACTGAGAGATCAAAGACAAGTGGAACCTCAAAATTCTGGAAGTAGAACAAGTCAGATACAAAATAAGAAGTACTTCAAAGACAAGAAAATAAGAATAATAAAAATACCTTTAGTTGTCAAATGTAAAATTTGTGCCAGTTTTGTCACATTCTATTTTTCAGGAACACTGTAAAGGGTATTTTCTATTAATATCAATTTAGCTGTTATGTATCTTCCCATTTTTCTTAATTAGTCAATTTTCAAGAACAAATGTGTTATGCTCAAAGCATCAAAGGACTTTTTTGTTAGCCTTAATAAAATGCATTCTCTTAAACTAAATTTTAATTTAGTTTACATGTCTAAGTATAAGGTGGTTATAGAAAATGAATGTAAAATCACTTCATTAAGTGTAAAAAATATGAGGAACTGTTATACTGTTTAAGAAATTGGAAAACTATAAAGGCGTATAGAAACTATGATTAGTTTCTCATTTGGTTTTTCACTTTAAGAATTGAAATAAAAGTTGAAATCTTGATTTAAAAAACAAGAAATGATTCACAAATTATTTTACAAATTGAAATACTGAAATATAGAATGTTCAACCACTGTCAACGTGAACTCCTATTTTGTAATTATTCTATAAACATCTGTATTTGCTAAAGAGCAACAGACCAAGGAAAAGAAAAAATAATCAATGCCATCCATAGAGCCATGATTCTGTGGAATCTTTGCTCCAGTTTAACTTTTGTCAGTGTCTGAAAGAAAATATTTCCCATGGATCTATCTTTTTGCTAAAGAGTATTCTTTACATTTTGAAACATATTAATATTTACATAAAGGTGCTTGTGGAAAAGGAAATCGTGTGCCTTTTATTTAAATTCATCCATTATTCTATTCCACATGTAAAGTAGAAAATACTACTTTAAGACAAAAGTAAAGCATGTAAAGTAGAAAATACTACTTTAAGACAAAAGTAAAGCATTATTTATTTAAAAATCTATTTTGTCCACGAATTTTATCAGAGGTAACACTTCTTAATGTTATTCAGTGCCATAACTTGCCTTTTTTCTAGGCCTCCATTTTATGAACTGAACATCTGGATTTGATGGGCAAGAAAACATTTCCTTCCGCTGGGTTTTCTAATAACTCCCTTTTACAGATATGTATGCTTCATGTTTGTTAATAAAATTGACATGATTTTAATATCTGGTATTTTAACACACAGTGAATTATGGAATTTTCAGTGGCCTTATGTAATTAAATGCGTTTTAAAATCCTTACAAAAAATATTAAGAGCAACTCTAAAATGTATTAGAGCCACAGATGTTTTCCTTTATAGTGTTAATTGATTTAAGGTCCATCAAAATGCTGTTAAAATGTCTAGAGGTTAACAATAACAATGGCACATGGGTCAGATTAAAATTCTTTTTGAGTAAAATAAATAAATAAATGATAGCTTATTTTCCTCTGATTAAAAAGAATTAACTAGTGGATTGAAAGAACAATGCAATAGCTAAGATTTCATTCTCTCACTTTATAATGAAAGGAGATTAGGGATTATACGGTACACCAAAAATTTATATACACAGAATACAAGTACTAGGTTTTTTAGTGAAGAAAAGACAACTATACATTTTCTCTTTTTATCTGTTGTCCTATTTTACAGTTATAGCAATTAATCTGCCAGACTCTTTAATCAATAAGATATACTATGTAACAACCAAATTTGGCCTCTCCCTCCCCTTAAATACGTTTCCACAGCTCCTTGCTCCATTTTAAACCTGCTGTCCTTTTTAAGAGAATAATATACTTTGTAATTTGAGAAAATCATGCAAAGGAAAGTTTCTCAAAATTCACATTAATATGTAATAATAGTAATAAATATGTATAACAATAGTATCTTAGAGAGTAGAATTTTACAATATTTTATAGAAAAGATGAATATTAAAATGAAAATTTAAACACATCAATTTTTTCATGTTAAAATTACTAAGAATGAACTACAGATTCATGAATACTTAGGGCAACTTTTATCTCAGGAAATACATCAGTGGACTGAAAATGTCAAATCAATTCAATTAAATCAGTAACAACACTTTACTGTTTATGTGGCTATTTTTTCTTCTATTTTTATTGTCTTAGATTGCACGGATACTATCAAAATAAGTTAATTTGTATACAAGATATAAAAGGACCAGAGAATGTGTCTTCCATTAAATAATAACAAATAAGAATACCTTTTATTTTTTGATGTTCTTTACTATTTACTGAAAGCCAAGTATTGTTCAAGTTGCTGGGGTTTTTTTTAATTAGCTGACATATTT
>NW_016815025.1:4909-8470 GCF_001698545.2 Rhinopithecus bieti
TTTTTTTTTTTTTTTTTGGTCATATATTACTGCAAGTTCCCTGAGGAAGTATACTGATCTGTGGTTTTACGAGAAATGCACGTCATGGAGGTGGCATGGAGGAGTGGGTGAACAAGGAAAGTTTAGTTGCTATAAAATGGGAGCTGAGAGCTCAAGCAGGTTGGTTATGTTCTGCCAGATGGAGATAAAACTGTAGCAGCCACATCCTGTGACTAGAAATTGTTTAAGTAGGCAGACCTGTTGGAGGACAGGTCATTAGGTAAGGAGATTAAATTAGAGTAGGAAAAAAATTCAGTTTTGTTTAAAACGAAATATCTACTTGTGTTAATAGAACATTCTAACTCCACTATCGGATGGAATCAAGAGGTTTTCTTTTTAATACATATAGTATATCTATCTATCTATATATATACACACACACTATATGTATTCCTATGTACACACTATATGTATTCCTATGTAGATTAAATATTTTGATTTACCTTTTTCTAGTAAAGCAAAGTTCGTTCTGAAATCCAAAATATTCACTTACTAGAGCAGGAAAAATTAGCTGTGCATTTATGCTAATCACATTGTAGATAATTAATCTTTAAGGAAGTAGATTTTTCTGTTTACTAGTTGAGAAAGTGTTAATGGCAAGGAATTTTTCTGTTATTTAATATTATCATCAGATTACTGGTGCTTTCCATTTTATTCCTTTAAAAAAATCCAACTTTTGTAAGCCACACTATTTTCTGTTTTTATTGGATTCATGCAATGAAGATTTTATTTCTCTCTAAGCTAAGATAAATGATGTCAAGAATAAACCATTTTCTCCTTTTAAATAAAAACACATTCACTATAGATATTCATTTGAAATCTCAAGCATACCTGAATTAAGTATACTCAGTTTTATGAGTGAAAAATCAATTACTATTTAAAACAAAACAAAACAAAAAAACAATGTTCAGTGTTTTCATTTTACCTCTCTTGCTGCTTTTGGACTCTGACTGGGTCCGGAAGCAGAAGTTGCAAAATATTATGAGAAAACTTTTGCTCTTTTTTTTTTTTTTAAATCTCCACCCAAATGGAAATACCAGAAGTCTGCAAGCCCATTCTTGCTAAATATTCACCTCAGGATTGTATTTCTACTGCAGGTCTTCTGTGACGTTTTACAGCTGGCCTCTTTCCATTCAGAGTTGCTGTTCATCTTTGAATGTCTCTGCTTTACTCCAGAATGAACTCAAAAACATTTTTTTTTTTAGGTTTCTTGTTGACATTGGCTTTCTTCATAGCCCATAAAACACGCATTTGTGGCATCTCTTCGATAGACAAAAATAGTATAATTATGATTCAATACTCGATGAATGTGTGTTAAACTAAACTGTGCCTAAGCTCTGTGCAACAGTACAGGTTTTTCAACTTTCCAGGGAAGAGGTGTGGAGCACATATAGATTTCAGCCGTCCTACATGCCCACAGGGACATCTTTCTGGTCTGTCTCATTGGAATACCCTTCCTTATTTGCTTTTTAGTTTCTTTCTGCTTTAAGCACCTTTCAGAGAGAAAGAGATGTTTTCCTTTGCCTGTGTATAGGCAGAGCCTAACGTTACAGAGTAGCCTTTCAATACATATTTGTTGAATTAATAGACACACATGAATTGATGAGGGTCTATAACTCTATGAGATAATCTGGTATCATGGGAATATTTTAGCATGTTTTGCTTAGACAGACTGATACTATGACTGATAATCTGATAGTAAAAGTGACACAATATTGAGCTTGAGTATTATTTTATTATGTTGCTTTCTTATACAAGGAGGGAATAAAATAAAGCAATGTGGACTGTAATTTGCTCCTGAAAGAAATGCAATGTATACATACCTCCTTAAGACAGAATGATAAGGATAACCTAGAATGTTTATCATGATTTATCAATCTCTCCTATATAAGAAAAATATTTCTTGTCATGAAGTGGTAACTTTGGTGAAGTCTTTTGCTTGCTCTTTTACAGACTAATGTAACAAGTTTTCTATGCCTGCTCTGTCCTTTCCTCTCCTCTCACCCCTAAAAAGTGGTTAAAAGTTTGGCATTTGTTACCCAGAGTACTAAATATAACACATATGTGGCAAGATTTGATGGAATTGCACTTCTGTTCTTATTATGTTCTTTTCTGGAAAATTATGACAATTTGTGTCCCCTTAGAGAGTGTAGCACAGTTTTCTGGTTGCTCCTCATGATAATCAGAAAAAAAAAAAAAATCCAGCTATCTCTTCCTTTTAGAGTAAAAATCTTTAGAAGAAAGAGTATTTTCATCAAATTGTTTGAGAATGTTAAATTGAATAAGTGATACAGTACTACGCTACAGACATGCGCAGGAAGTATCTGCATTTCTGTGGTATTCTGCCTTTGCAGTACTAAGGAAAAGAATTTTCTTTCCAGACAAGCTTTTTCAATGTCATATTTTAAAAACAGCTTAATGATGAATTTGAAGTTGAGAACCAACTTATTTCAAGTAAAATTAAAATTTCGAGAGATAAGAGAATATACTTTCTTTTAAGGTTAGAACTCAGAGGCCATTATGACAATTAATGGGCCAATGGAGGAACCTGATCTCTAAGAAGGAGACACCAGATTCTTCATGTTTTGATTTCTGCCTTGTTCTCTTGTCTGTTGCCACTAGACACATACTATTTTATAGTAATTATTTGCATATTTTGTAGAAAAGGCAGCTGTGTTTTCTACAAATATTTCACAAATGTTAGTATTGCTCTATGCCAGGGAACAGAAGACAAATTGGTGGAAAAGACACATGTGACCCCTCCCCAGGTGGGATTTTTTGTGTAGGCCCCATGCAGTGGAGGTGCTCCACTACGGAGGGACAGAGGGTGGAGTGCTCATTTTGAGGACACATTAGTTCGGACTGTCTGAGGAAATCAACTGTGTGTGTTTAAGGATCAACATGGCTTTGAAGAATATTTTTCTTTCTTTTTTTCTTTCTTTTTTTTTTTTTTTTTTTTTTTTTTTGGCCCAGGCTGGATTTCAATGGCATGATCTCAGTTCACTGCAACCTATACCTCCCAGGTTCAAGTGATTCTCCTGCCTCAGACTCCCGAGTAGCTGGGATTACAGGCATGCACCAGCATGCCTTGCTAATTTTGTATGTTTAGTACAGACGAGGATTCTCTGTGTTGGTCAGGCTGGTCTCGAACTCCCGACCTCAGGACCTTAGGTGATCCGCCCGCCTTGGCCTCCCAAAGTGTTGGGATTACAGGCGTGAGCCACTGTTTCTGGCCAAGAATATTTTTCTTAATTTTTCTGTAAAACTAGATTTTTTAGTTTTCATAGAAGGATATTTTGGTAGTTTTTCTTTAAAATGCATATCATTATACAGAAATCATTGTCAATATATGTGGACAAATATATATGTATATATTTGTATATATACACATATATTTATATACATATATGTATATATGTATATATGTTTATATACATATATATTTGTCCAAATATATATGTGTATATATTTCTATATATACACATATATATTTATATGCATATATGTATATATATTTATATA
>NW_016815025.1:11572-13440 GCF_001698545.2 Rhinopithecus bieti
TTTTTTTTTTTTTTTTTTTTTTTTTTTTACTTTCCACACATTGACCAGTATTCCTTTCTCCTTTCCTAAAATAGTTTTACAGATACTATAGATAAACTTAGCTATTTGACATTTATGTTTCTGTTCTTTTAACATGTCTGCTTCTATAACTGTCACACTTAAATGTTTTCATAGGAATCATGAAAACTATAGTTTTTCCTTCAACGTAAGGATCTCATGCTTTCATTCTGAACTAACCATTCCCTCTCTGCAGTTGATGTAACTGTGCCATATGACCATTGTACACATGTGGGAGGGAGGAGCTGAATAATGCCTCACCCCTGGCCAGAGCAAGAGCTACCGGCCAAAGGGGAGATGGAGCATCTGTGTTGTACTTCCCACATCTCTTCATCTAGGAAGTGCAATAGATTTCTGACGAGTCTATGACTACCTACTGATGAGTAAAGACAATCTCCCAGCATAATTGCACTGCAGGCAAGACTGAACTTATGACTACTTCTTCTGTGTAATTTTAAATTTCTTAGACCCGAAGCCTGCTGAGTACACCTGCTTCCCTCTATTCCTTGCTGAATTTCATTCTTTTCGTGCATTAATGGAGCCAAACCAAGCCGGTAGTGTTAACAATTTGAATAATAATGGTCTTTAACTTTTTCTTTTGAAAATAGAATTCTTAGGAGCACTTTTAGCTGTAAGATTCCTTCATCCAATTAAATAAGCTTTAAACTTCATGAAAAGTGTAAAAGGGCACAGGTGCGTTTGTGGAAATAGAAGGAAGCAATCTTGAGCCTGAATACGTTGAGGTACTGGCAAGCTTCTGGAGGTAGTTGAAGAAGACTTCAGTTAGAAGCTTGGTCAAATGGACAAAGTCCTGACCTGGGCATTGGAGACGTGTAGCCACCCTCTGAATCCACAGCTGACCTACTGGCCTTGATATATAATATTGATTGCAAGGTAGTTTTGTGATGGTTAAGATTGCAGACTTCAATAACTAGATTTATTGGATTTAAATCCCAACTCTGCCACTTACTACATTTCTCTGGGAAGAGTGATAAACCTCTTTGTACATCAGTTTCCTCATCTTTAAGTGAAAATAATTTGAGTGCATACCTCACAGGTACTAAAGAATAAATGATTGGAATATAAAAATTATTGAATACATGTTAGTAATTATTATTTTCATTATTATGCTATTATTATTTTTACGATTAATGTATGACATCATGTTACCTGCCTAACAATGGAGTATGGAGACAAAAGCAAAATATTTTTTCTATAGTAATAATCATAATAAATACTATTAATGTTTCCAAAACTATACTTTTTTTAACCCTACATGACTAGTTCATGGAAGGAAAAGTATGTTAAAGATGCTATAGGGGCGATGAGAATGATAAATATTACTATTGAAGATAATGTTTGCTATAACTTTTATATATCAATTAAGTGTATATGTTCTCAGAAAATTGGTTTTTTAATAATTGAGAACAGTGTGGGTTTTTATTCTGTCTCCGGAAGGCAGTATCTGTGGCTGTGAGAAAAAAGGAACAGACCATCTTCCCACATTTGAGAGGGAACTGTACAAAAATTGGAAAATATTTGTTTTAAATAGCTTTTGGATGTGAATTTTGTCATAACTGCAAAATGTATTGGCCGCAAAATATATTATTTGGGCAGCAAGAAGAGACGTAAAGATGCTATGTGGGAGAAAAACTAAGTCCCTACTATCTTTGTGAGAGCACGTCTCAGAGGACATGATGTGATTCTGTAAGTTCGTAACAATCTTACTGTGCCTCAGTGCAGACACTCCTTCCTACTTCCGTGTAGAAAACAGAACTGTTTTTTAAAATTCTTTCTCAACCACCATTTCT
>NW_016815026.1:0-1079 GCF_001698545.2 Rhinopithecus bieti
CACAAAGCAGTTTCTGAGAAGGCTTCTTTCCCCTTTTTATCTGAGAATATGTCATTATTCACAATGGGATTCAATGCCGTCTAAACTATAACTTCTGAGGTTCCACAAAAACAGTGCCAGCAATCTCCTCTATGAAAGGGTGGTGTAACTCTGTGAGATGAATTCACACATGACGTAGGAGTTTCTCAGAAATCTTCTTTCTGGGATTTATCTGAGGATATTTTCTTTGTCACCATAGACTTCAAAGCGATCCAAAATATCTCTTCTCTGATTCCACAAAAACAGTGCTAGCTACAGCTACCTTAAAGAGTTGTGAAACACTGTGAGATGAATTCACACATCACAAAGCAGTTTCTCAGAAAGTTTCTTTCTAGTTTTTATCTGAGGATATTTCCTTTGTCATCATAGGCTTCAAAGCATAAAAAATACCCCTTCTCAGATTCCACAAAGCAACTTCTAGCGTACTGCTCCATGAAAGTGTTGTGTAACACAGTGAGATGTATTCACACATTACAAAGCAGGTTCTCAGAAAGCTGTTTTATCTGAGGATATTACCTTTGTCACCATAGGCTTCAAAGCAATCCAAAATGTACCTTCTCAGACTCCACAGAAACAGTGCTAGCAAATGGCTCCATGAAAGTGTTGTGTAACACTGTGAGATAAATTCACACATCACAGAGCAATTTCTAAGAAAGCTTCTTTCTGGCTTTTATCTGAGGATATTTCCTTTGTCACCATAGGCTTCAAAGTGAACCAAAATATCTCTGCTCATATTCCACAGTAACAGTGCTAGCAAACGGCTCCATGAAAGAGTTGTGTAACATTATCAGATGAATTCACACATCACAAAGTAGTTTCTCAGAAACCTTCATTCTGGATTTTATCTGAGGATATTTCCTTTGTCAACATAGGCTTCAAAGCGATAAAAATACCCCTTCTCAGATTCCACAATAACAGCTCTAGCACACTGCTCCATGAAAGAGTAGTGTAACTCAGTGAGATGATTTCACACATCACAATGCAGTTTCTCAGAAAGCTTCTTTCTTTTTGTTATCTGAGGATATTTCTGTCCTCAGTGC
>NW_016815027.1:0-1468 GCF_001698545.2 Rhinopithecus bieti
TCGCGCTGGGAGTTGGAGACTGGAGCTGTTCCTATTCAGCCATCTTGCTCCGCTCCAGCAGTGCTTTCATAAGAGGCATTCTCAGACCCAGGCATCTGTTCCCTGAATTATTCAGTTCTAGGGGAAATCTTGATGGGGGGATATTGAAGGGTAAGGAAGCTGACTAATCCAGACTAAAGAATATATTCCAGTTTAGCAATGTCATATTGGCTGTGGACAGTTGTAACAGATGTGACTCTTGCTGCATAAACTTGGGCATACAAGGTAAGTCACATTGCTTTCTCGAAATCAAACTATTTCTGAATCCAAAGCCCCATCCCATTAGGCTGGGGGGAAATTCAATCTTGGCTATTTCCTCATTCAGGGTTGGGTTAGGGGCCCCCTCCCTAGAGTAGCCTGTGCTTTTGAAAGGCTAAAAGTGGTCCAGACATTAAGAAGGGGGCAGCACATCTTTACTTCATCATGAGGGCCATGGAAATCCACATCTTCTGCACATATGTGGCCCTTGAAGTCACTCGTCTCTTCAACTTCCATGCCAGGCCCAGACACAGAAACCTTTACAGGGGTTGGAACCTTGTTGCTGAGAATCTAGCCTCAATGGGAACATCAGGCAACCATTTTCTGCCCACGGCTGTGCCAGGGAGATGCAGTGGTGCAGCATCCTAGTCCTGGAGAATCTCATGGCTCCCCTCACCACTTCTCCTTTTAACCTTCTACCTTCAGCCACAGTCTCAGAAAGTTAAGCTTGTGGGTAACAAACATCAGGAAAGAGACTGTCTTCCAGAAAAGTCTGCTTTTGATTGTTATATCCCAAATCTCCTTGATAAAAAAGAACATTAAAATCCTGCCTAATTTTGGGGGGAACAGAGGAGGTAAAAATATAGTGAAAAACACAAAATTAGTATGTCAACTAATTATCCTGACATTTCTAGTTATCCAGGGGTTATCAGTCAGGGGTCTTAGTGTTGGAAAAGCCACCATATGCCAAGATGTAGACATAGCCATCCTCATTATCCCACCCATTGCAGCTGCTGTGAGGGGTCTGCTGTTTGGCTCACTCCACTTTAAAAAAAAGTTCCTTTGGGCGCAAAAGGAACATCTTTCTGAAAGCAGTTCCCTCCTGAGACTAGAGGAAAAAGAAACTTCTATACCCAGTTACACTATCATTGGCTGCTTAGTAATAACTTGTTTCCAATAGTTCTCAAGAAAATGCACTCAGATTGAGAGCAAAAGAGAGCAGCCCAGGTAGTGAGCAGTCATACACCCTTGTCATCTCCATTTGTTCCCTGAGGTTTCTCCTCTTCGGAGAACCAGAGAAAACTGGATACGGTGATGACAGCAAGCCTAAAGTTGCTTCATTTCTGAAAACTATTCTGTGATTCTTTATTAAGCAAAAAAGAGATGGTGCTGGGGATAGTGAATAATTGCATGATGGCATTGTGTGAGCATGATTCTTAAACGATCTTTC
>NW_016815028.1:0-1461 GCF_001698545.2 Rhinopithecus bieti
CCTGACGAACATCGATGGGAAAATCCTCAATACAATACTGGCAAACCGAATCCAGCAGCACATCAAAATCTCATCCACCGTGATCAAGTTGGCTTCATCCCTGGGATGTAAGGCTGGTTCAATATATGCAAATCAATAAATGTAATCCATCACATAAACAGAATGAAAGACAAAACCACATGATTATCTCAATAGAGGCAGAAAGGCCTTCAACAAAATTAAACAGCCCTTCATGCTAAAACTCTCAATAAAATAGGTATTGATGAAACATATCTCAAAATAATAAAAGCTATTTATGACAAACCCACAGCCAATATCATACTGAATGGGCAAAACTGGAACCATTCCCTTTGAAAACTGGCACAAGACAAGAATGCCCTCTCTCAACACTCCTATTCAACATAGTGTTGGAAGTGCTGGCCAGGGTAATCAGGCAAGAGAAAGAAATAAAGGGTATTCAATTAGGAAATGAGGAAGTCAAATTGTCCCTATTTGCAGATGACATGATTGTATATTTATAAAACCCCATTGTCTCAGCCCAAAATCTCCTTAAGCTGATAATCTTGTATCCTGAGACCAACTTCAGCAAGGTCTCAGGATACAAAATCAATGTGCAAAATCACAAGCTTTCCTATATACCATTAACAGACAGAGAGCTAAATCATGAGTGAATTCCCATTCACAATTGCTACAAAGAGAATGAAACACCTAGGAATACAACTTACAAGGGATGTGAAGGACCTCTTCAAGGAGAACAACAAACTACAGCTCAACGAAATAAAAGAAGACACAAACAAATGGAAGAATATTCCATGCTCATGGATAGTAAGAATTAATACTGTGAAAATGGCCATACTGCCCAAAGTAATTTATAGATTCAATGTCATCCCCATCAAGCTACCAATAACTTTCCTCACAGAATTAGAAAAAAAACAACTACTTTAAAGTTCATATGGAACCAAAAAAGAGTTGCATTGCCAAGACAATCCTAATCAAAAGAACAAAGCTGGAGACATCACACTACCTGACTTCAAACTATACTACAAGGCTACAGTAATCAAAACAGCATGGTACTGGTACCAAAACAGATATATAGACTAATGGAACAGAACAGAGGCCTCAGAAGTAACACCACACATCTACAACCATCTGTTCTTTGACAAACCTGACAAAACAAGATATGGGGAAAGGATTCCCTGTTTAATAAACGGTGATGGGAAGACTGGCTAGCCATATGTAGAAGGCTGAAACTGGATCCCTTCCTTACACCTTATACAAACTTAATTCAAGATGGATTAAAGACTTAAATGTTAGACCTAAATCCATAAAAACCCCAGAGGAAAACCTAGGCAATACCATTCAGGACACAGGTATGGGCAAGGACTTCATGACTAAAATACCAAAAGCAATGCCAACAAAAGCCAAAATAGATTAATGGGATCTAATTAAAGAGCTTCTGCA
>NW_016815029.1:0-636 GCF_001698545.2 Rhinopithecus bieti
GTATCACAAAGCAGTTTTACAGAAAGCTTCTTTTTGGACTTTATCTGTGGATATTTCCTTTTTCACCATAGGCTTCAATGCACTCCCGAATATCATATTGCAGATTGCATGAAAACTGTGATATCAAAATGCTCAATGAAAAGAACAGTGAAACTCTGTAAGATGAATTTGGAAGATGAATTCACACATCACAAAGCTGTTTTTCAGAAGGCTTCTTTCTAGTTTTTATCTGAGGAATGTTCATTTTTCATTGTAGTTATCAAAGGGCTCTGGAATATGCCATTGCAAATTCTATGAAAACAGTGTTAACAAACTGCTCCAGGAAAAGAAAGGTTTTACTCTGTGAGATTAATTCACACATCACAAAGAGCTTTACCAGAAACCTTCTTTCTAGTTTTTATCTGAGGATATTTAATTTGTCAACATAGGCTTCAATGCGATCCAAAATATCCCTTCTCAGATTCACCAAAAACACTGCTAAGAAACTGTTCCATGAAGAAAATCGTGAAACTCTGTGAGATGAATTAGCACATCAGAAAGTGGTTTTTCAGAGAGCTTCTTTCTAGTTTTATATGAGGATATTTCCTCTGTCACCATATGTCTCAAAGTACTCTCAAGTATCCATTTGCAGATTCC
>NW_016815030.1:0-2071 GCF_001698545.2 Rhinopithecus bieti
TTTTTAGTAGAGATGGTGTTTCACCATGTTATCCAGGATGGTGTCAATCTCCCGACCTCGTGGTCCGCCCGCCTTGGTCTCCCAAAGTGCTGGGATTACAGGCGTAAGCCACAGTGCCTGGCCCAAAATTTCTATATGTATTTGTAGCAGAAATATATGAGAGTGAACAGTAAATAAAATGCTATTAAGAACAAATACGTTAGCAAAAAAATTTTACTGAAGAAAATAAATAAAATTCAAGAAGAAAAAATAATATAAAATTTCCTATTGGTAAAAGAAGAGAAGTAAAACAAAACAAAACACATCATCTTAACTGCTGCAGAAAAGCATTCAACAAAGTCCATAATCTTTTCTTGACTTAAAAAACTCAACAGAACGAAAGTTCCTTAACATAAATAAAGGCCATTTGGGAAAATTCCACAACTAACAACATAATCAAAAGGGAAAAACTGAAAGATTTTCCACTAAGATACCATGAAAGGTAAGGATGGGATCCTTTTCCCATCTAATACTATGTTGATTAGAAGCAATGGCAAACGCTTCCATTCAACATAGTACCAGAAGTACTAGCAAGAGCAATCAAACAAAAAAAAAAAAAGAAAAGAAATAAAAGAAATAAAAGGCATCCATCCAGTCAGAAAGGAAAAAGTAAAAATATCTCTATTTGCAGATGACACAATCCTACGTATAAAAGTTCCCCAAGATTCCACACATTTTAAAAAAACTGTTAGAATAAATGAATCCAGTAAAGTTGCAGGATACAAAATCAACAGCAGTGTTATACACAAATAACAACCTAACTGAAAAAGAAATCAAGGAAACAATTTACGACAGAGTTTTAAAAAACATTATTAAATTTAACCAAGGAGGTGAAAAATCTGTATACTGAAAACTATAAAACACTGATTAAAGAAACTGAAGCCACAAATAAATGAAGAGATATCATGTGCTCATGGATCAGAAGAATGTTGCAAAAATGTACACACAACCCAAAGAAATAAACAATACAGATTCAACACAATCCTTATGAAAATCCCAATGGCGTTTTTCACAGAAATAGAAAAAAAACCCTAAAATTCACATGGAAGTGTATGAAAACCCCAATAGCAAAATCAATTCTGAAAAGAAAACAAAGAGGCATCACACTTCCTGATTTAAAATTGTATTACCAAGTTACAGTAATAAAAACAATATGGTATTGGCATAAAAACAGACACACTGATCAGTAGAATAGAAAGCCCAGAAATAAATCTAAACATATGGCCGCCTAACTTTTGACAAGGGCATCACAGCAACACAATGGGGAAAGGGTAGTCTCTTCAATAATGCTGGGAAAACTAGATATCCACATGCAAAAGAACGAAATTAGACCCTTGGTTTACACCATACACAAAAATCAACTCAAAATGGATAAAAGACTTAAATATAAGATCAGAAACTATAAAAGTCCTGCAAGAGAACTTAGGGAGAAAACTCCAGGACACTGACCTTGGCAATGATTTTTTTGCATATCAAAAGGTCAGGCCACAAAAGCACAAATATGTAAATGGGACTACGTTAAACTAAAAAGCTTCTGAAAAAAACGAAATGAGTCAGCAGCCTGTAGACACAGAAAACGTATTTGTAAACTATGTATCTGCTAAGGAATTAATATCCAGAATTTATAAAGAACTCATAAAACTCGGCCGGGCGCGGTGGCTCAAGCCTGTAATCCCAGCACTTTGGGAGGCCAAGACGGGCGGATCACGAGGTCAGGAGATCGAGACCATCCTGGCTAACACGGTGAAACCCCGTCTCTACTAAAATACAAAACTAGCCAGGCGAGGTGGCGGGCGCCTGTAGTCCCAGCTACTTGGGAGGCTGAGGCAGGAGAATGGCGTAAACCCGGGAGGCGGAGCTTGCAGTGAGCTGAGATCTGGCCACTGCACTCCAGACCGGGCGACAGAGCTAGACTCCGCCTCAAAAAAAAAAAAAAAAAAAAACTCAATAGCAGAGAAACAAATAACCTGATTTTAAAATGGGCAGAAGACCTGAATAGACATTTCTCAAAAGAAAACATAAAAATCACCAA
>NW_016815031.1:0-906 GCF_001698545.2 Rhinopithecus bieti
CACAAAGCAGTTTCTGAGAAGGCTTCTCTCCCCTTTTTATCTGAGAATATGTCATTATTCACAATGGGATTCAATGCCGTCTAAACTATAACTTCTGAGATTCCACAAAAAGAGTGCTAGTAATCTCCTCCGTGAAAGAGTGGTGTAACTCTGTGAGATGAATTCACACATGACAGAATAGTTTCTCAGAAATCTTTCTGGGATTTATCTGAGGATATTTTCTTTGTCACCATAGACTTCAAAGCGATCCAAAATATCCCTTCTCTGATTCCACAAAAACTGTGCTAGCTACAGCTCCCTTAAAGAGATGTGAAACACTGTGAGATGAATTCACACTTCACAAAGCAGTTTCTCAGAAAGTTTCTTTCTAGTTTTTATCTGAGGATATTTCCTTTGTCATCATAGGCTTCAAAGCAATAAAAAATACCCCTTCTCAGATTCCACAAAGCAACTTCTAGCATACTGCTCCATGAAAGTGTTGTGTAACACAGTGAGATGAATTCACACATTACAAAGCAATTTCTCAGAAAGCTGTTTTATCTGAGCGTATTACCTTTGTCACCTTAGGCTTCAAAGAGATCCGAAATATACCTTCTCAGACTCCACAGAAACAGTGCTAGCAAACGGCTCCATGAAAGTGTTGTGTAGCGTTGTCATATGAATTCACACATCACAAAGCAGTTTCTCAGAAACCTTCATTCTGGATTTTATCTGAGGATATTTCCTTTGTCAACATAGGCTTCAAAGTGATAAAAATACTCCTTCTCAGATTCCACAAAAACAGCTCTAGCACACTGCTCCATGAAAGAGTAGTGTAAGTCAGTGAGATGATATCACATATCACAGTGCAGTTTCTCAGAAAGCTTCTTTCTTTTTGTTATCTGAGGATATTTCCGTCCTCAGTGT
>NW_016815032.1:0-1352 GCF_001698545.2 Rhinopithecus bieti
TGCCTTGGTCAATTAAACTACTCTCTTAACTCTCACCCAATCAGACTTCCATATCTTACTTTCCAGCCAATCAGACTTTGCTTGTCTGCCCACCCTACCAACTACTTCCACTTTTTAGTTCCTCGGCCAATCAGATTGTTCCCTCCCTTTCCCTCCGCCTCCCTCCCCCACCGCCCCCCAGCTCCCGCAGCCTATCAGAAGCAACCTTGTCCCTCTATTAATAAGAATTCCCCTTCAGGAGAAGCAGGCAGGTATCTAGGCCTGGCTTTGACATTTACCAGCTCTGTGGCCTTAGGTACACGTCTTAGCGTCTCTGTGCTTCATTTTTCTCAACCGTAAAATGGGAGTGGTCCTCCTCCTTCCCTCTTAAGGTAATCCTGAGGCTCCAACAAGCAGGTGGGTGCGAACGTGATCTGTCCTCAGGAAAGTGTTATGTAAATGTCCCTGATTACTTCTCACACTTCTCCTTCTCCCAATCCCCTAAAGCTGTTTCCTGTGCTGGAATACTCTTCCCTGTGAGACCAACTCCTATTCATTCTTCAAAGCCCCTGCAGCACCCCCTCTTCCAGAAACCTTTCTATGTCCCCATCCCAGGCTGTACCTTACCTCGTATCTAGGTTGTTTCAGCTAGCCCAGTCCTGACCACAGGGAGCTGAGAGTGACTGGCTGCAATTGCCCCCAAGCTGGGAACCTCAGAGCCCAGGGCTTGGGCCTTTTGGGCCCCAGAATCTTCCAGCATGAGGCTGGGCATCTTAGAAGTAAGTGCCTTTCCAATCTTTGCTGACAGAGACAGCGGGGAAAAAAATATTTATTTATTATTTATTTCTTTATTTGTTTATTTATTTTTAGAGATGGAGTCTCACTCTGTTGCCCAGGCTGCAGTGCAGTAGCACGATCTCGGCTCACTGCAGCCTCCACCTCCCGGGTTCTAGCAATTCTCCTGCCTCAGCCTCCAGAGTAGCTGAGACTACAGGTGCACGCCGCCACACCCAGCTAATTTTTTGTATTTTTAGTGGAGACAGGGTTTCACCGTGTTGCCCAGGCTGGTCTCGAACTCCTGAACTCAGGTGATCTGCCTGCCTTGGCCTCTCAAAGTGCTAGGATTACAGGCGTGAGCCACCGCGCCCGACCTTTTTCTTTTTCCTTAACAGGCTTGAACTCTTGTGGCCCATCTGAGGAGTGTCCCTAGATGCCGATGCTGAGCATGGAAAAAGGCCTTCATCCTCACAAGCCAATTTAGGAGAAAACACAATTCACATTTATAATAATAAACCCAAGGCCGGGTGCAGTGGCTCACAAATGTAATCCTAGCACTTTGGGAGGCTGAGGTGGGTGGATCACCTGAGGTCAGG
>NW_016815033.1:0-635 GCF_001698545.2 Rhinopithecus bieti
ATGAAACCCTGGTTTTTTTTCTCTTTTTTTTTTTTTGAGATAGAGTTTTGCTCTTTTCGCCCAGGCTGGAGTGCAATGGTGTGGTCTCGGCTCACTGCAACCTCTGCCTCCCAGGTTCAAGCAATCCTCCTGCCTCAGCCTCCCAAGTAGCTGGGATTACAGGCATCTGCTACCATGCCCACCTAATTTTTGTATTTTTAGTAGAGACGGGGTTTCACCATGTTGGCCGGGCTGGTGTCGAGCTCCTGACCTCAGGTAATCTGCCCACCTCAGCCTCCCAAATTGCTGGAATTACAGGCATGAGCCACCATACCCGGCCAAAACCCTGTTTTAAGAAGTGTGTGGTGGTCAGGTGTGGTGGCTCATGCCTGTAATCCCAGCACTTTGGGAGGCCGAGGCGGGCAGATCATGAGGTCAGGAGATCGAGACCACCCTGGCTAACCCGGTGAAACCCCATCTCTACTAAAAAAATACAGAAAATTAGCCGGGCGTGGTGGCGGGAGCCTGTAGTCCTAGCTACTCGGGAGGCTGAGGCAGGAGAAGGGCGTGAACCTGGGAGGTGAGCTTGCAATGAGCCGAGATTGTGCCACTGCACCCCCAGCCTGGGTGACAGAGTGAGACTCCGTCTCAGAAAA
>NW_016815034.1:0-629 GCF_001698545.2 Rhinopithecus bieti
GTCTGTGTGTCTCTGTGTGTGTGTGTGTCTGTGTGTGTGTGTCTCTGTGTGTGTGTGTGTCTGTGTGTGTGTGTGTCTGTGTGTGTGTGTGTCTGTGTGTGTGTCTCTGTGTGTGTGTGTGTCTGTGTCTGTGTGTGTCTCTGTGTGTGTGTGTCTGTGTGTCTGTGTGTCTCTGTGTGTGTGTCTGTGTGTCTGTGTGTCTGTGTGTCTGTGTGTCTCTGTGTGTCTGTGTGTCTCTGTGTCTCTGTGTGTGTGTGTCTGTGTGTGTGTGTCTGTGTGTGTCTGTGTCTCTGTGTGTGTGTCTGTGTGTCTAAGTGTGTGTGTGTGTGTGTCTGTGTGTGTGTCTGTGTGTCTGTGTGTGTGTCTGTGTCTCTGTGTGTGTGTGTCTATGTGTGTGTGTGTGTGTGTCTGTGTGTGTGTCTGTGTGTGTGCGTGTCTGTGTGTCAGTGTGTGTGTGTGTCTGTGTGTGTGTGTCTGTGTGTCTGTGTGTCTCTGTGTGTGTGTGTCTGTGTCTGTGTCTGTGTGTCTAATGTGTGTGTGTCTGTGTCTGTGTGTGTCTGTGTGTGTGTGTCTGTGTCTCTGTGTGTCTCTGTGTGTGTGGGTCTGTGTGTGTGTGTCTGTGTCTGTGT
>NW_016815035.1:0-1964 GCF_001698545.2 Rhinopithecus bieti
CTGCTTCTCTAGATTCCTCCTCACTGGACAGGGTATATCTGAAGAAAAGGTAACAGCCCCAGTCAGAGGCTTATAAACAAAACCACCATCTCCCTGGGACAGAGCACCTGTGGGAAGGGGTGGCTGTGGGCGCAGCTTCAGCAGATTTTATCATGCCTTCCTGCTGGCTCTTAAGAGAGCAGCTGATCCTGACAAGAGGGATTCTCCCAGCACAGCGCACCAGCTCTAATAAGGGACAGACTGCCTCCTCAAGTGGGTCCCTGACTCCCTTGCCTCCTAACTGGGAGACACCTCCCAGCAAGAGTCGACAGACACCTCATACAGGAGAGCTCTGGCTGGCATCCGGTGGGTGACCCTCTGGGAGGAATCTTCCAGAGGAAGAAACAGGCAGCAATCTTTGCTGTTCTGCAGTCTCTGCTGGTGATACCCAGGCAAACAGGGTCTGGAGAGGACCTCCAGCAAACTCCAGCAGATCTGCAGAAGAGGGGCCTGACTGTTAGAAGACAAACTAACAAACAGAAAGCAACAACATCAACATCAACATAAAGGACCCCCCACTAAAATCCCATCCAAAGGTCATCAGCCTTAAAGATCAAAGGTAGATAAATCCACGATGAGGAAAAACCAGCACAAAAATACTGAAAATTCCAAAAATCAGAATGACTCTTCTCCTCCAAAGTATCACACTCCTCTCCAGCAAGGGCACAAACTGGATTAAGAATGAGACTGATGAGGATGGGTGCAGTGGATCACACCTGTAATACCAGCACTTTGGGAGGCCAAGGCGGGCAGATCACGAGGTCAGGAGATGGAGACCATCCTGGCTAACACGGTGAAACCCCGTCTCTACTAAAAATACAAAAAAAAAAATTAGCTGGGCGTGGTGGCGGGCCCCTGTGGTCCCAGCTACTCGGGAGGCTGAGGCAGGAGAATGGTGTGAACCCAGGAGGTGGAGCTTGTAGTGAGCCAAGGTCCTGCCACTGCACTCCAGCCTGGGTGACAGAGCCTGAGACTCCGTCTCAAAAAAAAAAAAAAAAGAATGAGACTGATGAATTGACAGAGTAGGCTTCAGAAGTAGGTAATAACAAACTCCTCTGAGCTACAGGAGCATGTTCTAACCCAATACAAGGAAGCTAAGAACCTTGATAAAAGGATACAGGAACTACTAACTACTATAACTACTTTAGAAAGTAACATAAATGACCTGATGGAGCTGAAAAACACAGCACGAGAACTTCGTGATGCATATACAAGTATCAATAGTTGAATTGATCAAGTGGAAGAAAGTCTATCAGAGATTGAAGATCAACTTACTGAAATAAGGTATGAAGATAAGATCAGAAAAAAAGGAATGAAAAGTAACAAACAAAGCCTCCAAGAAATAAGGAACCATGTGAAAAGACCAAACCTACGATTGATTGAGGTCCCAGAAAGTGATGGGGAGGATGGAACCAAGTTGGAACATACACTTCAGGATATCATCCCGGAGAACTTCCCCAACCTAGCAAGACAGGCCAACATTCAAATTCAGGAAATACAGAGAACACCAATAAGATACTCCTCGAGAAAAACAACCCAAGATTTTCATCAGATTCTCCAAGATTGAAACAAAGGAGAAAACGTTAAGGACAGCCAGAGAGAAAGGTCAGGTTACCTACAAAGGGCAGCCCATCAGACTAAAAGTGGATCTCTCTGCAGAAACCCTACATCCAGAAGAGAATGGGGCCAATATTCAACATCCTCAAAGAAAAGAATTTTCAACCCAGAATTTCATATCCAGCAAAATTAAGCTTCATAAGTGAAGGAGAAATAAAATCCTTCCCAGACAAGCAAATGCTGAGGGATTTTGTCACCTCCAGGCCTGCCTTACAAGAACTCCTGAAGGAAGCACTAAAATGGAAAGGAAAACCAGTAACAGCCACTGCAAAACAGGGCAAATTATAATGACCATTGACACTATGAAG
>NW_016815036.1:0-637 GCF_001698545.2 Rhinopithecus bieti
CTCTATAAAAATTTAAAAATTAGCTAAGCATGGTGGCATGTGTCTGTCATCGCAGCTACTCAGGAGGCTGAAGTGGGAGGATCACTTGAACCTGGGAGGTCAAGGCTGCAGTGAGCCATGATCATGCCACTGCACTCCAGCCTGGGTGACAGAGCAAGGCTATTTCTCAAAAAAAAAAAAAAAAAAAAAAGGAAAATGACAGATATGGCTGTATAAAAATCAAGCCAGACAAGGTGACATATGCCTGTAATTCCAACTACTTGGGAGTTTATAAAAATATTCTTTGTTGGCCAGGCATGGTGGCTCACGCCTGTAATCCCAGCACTTTGGGAGGCTGAGGCCGGTGGATCACAAGGTCAGGAGATCGAGACCATCCTGGCTAACACAGTGAAACCCCCGTCTCTACTAAAAATACAAAAAATTAGTCGGGTGTGGTGGCGGGCACCTGTAGTCCCAGCTTCTGGGGAGGCTGAGGCGGGAGCATGGTGTGAACCCAGAAGGCAGAGCTTGCAGTGAGCAGAGATCGTGCCACTGCACTCTAGCCTGGGCGACAGAGCGAGACTCTGTCTCAAAAAAAAAAAGAAAAAGAAAAAAAAATAGTGCCACTGCACTCCAGCCTGGGTGACAGAGCGAGACT
>NW_016815037.1:0-1187 GCF_001698545.2 Rhinopithecus bieti
ATTTATTAAAGTTGTTCATATTATGCTTTTACTATATTATCATTCTTGCTTTTATGTAAAATTAGTTTTGTAATATAATAAAAATACCAAAAAATACATAGATTATAAATGTATAGTTTGATGACTGGGGCAAAGCTTCCAGAGGAACGAACAGGCAGCAATCTTTGCTATTCTGCAGCCTCCACTGGTGATACCCAGGCAAACAGGGTCTGGAGTGGACCTCCAGCAGACTTGCAGCAGAGGGGCCTGACTGTTAGAAGGAAAACTAACAAAGAGAAAGGAATAGCTCAACATCAACAAGAAAATGATGTCCACACAGAAACCCCATTCGAAAGTCACCAATATCAAAGACCAAAGGTAGATAAATCCACAAAGATGAGGAAAAAACAGTGCAAAAGGCTGAAAATTCCAAAACCAGAATACCTCTTCTACTCCAAAGGATCACAACTCCTCATCAGTCAGGGAACAAAACTGGACAGAGAATGAGTTTGATGAATTGACAGAAGTAGGCTTCAGAAAGTGGATAATAACAAAATCCTCCAAGCTAAAGGAGCATGTTCTAAACCAATGCAAGGAAGGTAAGAACCTTGAAAAAAGGCTAGACGAATTGCTAACTAGAATAACCAGTTTAGAGAAGAACATAAAATATCTGATGGAGCTGAAAAACACATCACAAGAACTTCATGAAACATACACAAGTATCAATAGATGAATTGATCAAGAGGAAGAAAGGAGATCAGAGACTGAAGATCAACTTAATGAAATAAAGCGTGAAGACAAGATTAGAGAAAAAAGAAGGAAAAGGAATGAATAAGGCCTCCAAGAAATATGGGACTATGTGAAAAGACCAAACCTACATTTGATTGGTATGCCTGAAAGTGATGAGAAGAACAGAACCAAGTTGGAAAACACTCTTCAGGATATTATCCAGGATAACATCCCCAACCTAGCAAGAGAGGCCAACATTCAAATTCAGGAAATACAGAGAACACCATAAAGATACTCCTCGAGAAGAGCAACCCCAAAACATATAATCATCAGATTCACCAAGGTTGAAATAAAGGAAAAAGTGTTAAGGGCAACCAGAGAGAAAGGTGGGGTTACCCACAAAGGGAAACCTATCAAACTAATAGCTGGTCTCTCTGCAGAAATGGTACAAGCCAGAAGAGAGTGGGGCAAATATTCGA
>NW_016815037.1:5527-14122 GCF_001698545.2 Rhinopithecus bieti
CCATATGCATACTGAAACTAGACAACTTCCTTACACCTTATACAAAATTAACTCAAGATGGATAGAAGATTTAAACGTTAAGACCTAAAACCATGAAAACCCTAGAAGAAAACCTAGGCAATTCCATTCAAAACTTAGGCATGGGCAAAGACTTCGTGAGTAAAACACCAAAAGCAATTGGAACAAACGCCAGCATTGACAAATGCGATCTAATTAAACTAAAGAGCTTCTGCACAGCAAAAGAAACTATCATCAGAGTGAGCAAGCAACCTACAGAATGGGAGAAAATTTTTGCAATCTATCCATCTGACAAAGGGCTAATATCCAGAATCTACAAGAAACTTAAATTTACAAGAAAAAAACAACTGCATCGAAAAGTGGACAAAGGATATGAACAAACAATTTTCAAAAAAAGACATGTATGCGGCCAACAAGCATCTGAAAAGTCAGTTATCACTGGTCATTAGAGAAATGCAAATCAAAACCAAAATGTGATACCATCTCACACCAGTCAGAATGGTGATCATTAAAATGTCAGGAAACCACAGATGCTGGAGCAGATGTGGAGAAATAGGAATGCTTTTACACCGTTGGGGAAAGTGTAAACTAGTTCAACCATTGTGGAAGTCAGTGTGATGATTCCTCAAGGATCTAGAAGTGGAAATACCATTCCTCCCAGCAATTCCATTACTGGATATATGCCGAATTATTATAACTCCTTGTACTATAAAGACACACGCACACGTATGTTTATTGCAGCACTATTCACAAGAGCAAAGGCTTGGAACCAACCCAAATGCCCATCAATGTTAGACTGAATAAAGAACATGTACACCATAGAATACTATGCAGCCATAAAAAAGAATGAGTTTATGTCCTTTGCAGGGACATGGATGAAGCTGGAAATCATCATTCTCAGCAAACTAGCAAAGGAACACAAAACCAAACATCGTATGTTCTCACTCGTAAGTGTGAGTTGAACAATGAGGACATATGGGAACAGGGAGGGAAACATCACACACCGGGCCTGTCGGGGGTGGGGGCAAGGGGAGGAATAGAATTAGGAGAAATATCTAATGTAGATGACGTGTTGATGGGTGCAGCATACCACCATGGCACATGTATACCTATGTAACAAACCTGCATGTTCTGCACATGTATCCCAGAATTTGAAGTATAATTTAAAAAGTCTGAAATAAATGTGGGCAAAAAAACTTACAAATGACTAATGAGTCTAAGATTTAATGACAAATGTATGATAAATTTAGAAACATAATTTCTCTCACTCCCATCCTCATTTTCTTTAAAAGTAAATCATGACAAGAATTAGCAGTTTGCAAAATAAAATGTATTCTTATACTTGGCCTGATTTTTTGCATAAAGTGCAGCAAAAATAGTTAATTTTACATATGCTTTTTAAAGTGACTGTGATGGAACTCTGTTTCACAAGGGATATCAGACAGGACTTACTACAGCTGAGCCCAGCCATGATTTTGTACCCTCAAATACCTATGAGTTGGGTAAACTTCTCTCTTCTTGAGGCCCCAAGAACATGGGGTTCCTGGGCCTCGTAGAAAGTGACATTCTTTGTTCACCACAGGTTAGGAAACCTGTATGGCAAATGTTTAGACAAAGTATGAAGCCAGGTTTCCAAAGGGGCTTTTAATGGCTCTGCATGTCAAGCTTGATTCCTTAAAGAGAAGCATGGACTTGCAGCCAAAGCCTTGGACAAACGACCAATTTCTCCAATTGCATCTGTTTCAAAAGAAAATGCATTATTATTGCACTTATGCAAATAACTATATTGCCATGAATTAAGAATACTTAGACAGTTTTCAAATTCTAGAGGAGCCAGGCATAGAGAAACAAACATGCTCCAAATTTTGTTCACAGGAGTATAACTTACTCAATGATTAGAGACTATAAATAGCTCAAAATAAAAGTTTTCTTGACTCTGAAGTACAAAAGAAGAAATAGCAACATTTTAAGCAAAAAAAGTTACAAAATTTGATTTACTGTCAGTTCTCTGTTCATTTATTTCTGTTAATCTCCTGTGCTGTTTTGATATTTGTAGACATTTCAGTGGGGCTTCATGAGTCCTGCTATATTTTTGCTTATTTTAACATCACATATTTTCCTAAAGTTTCGCAGAAACTTTCATTTGAGAACACCTGTCAAAGTTGCTATATGCTGATTTTATAACATCTTTTGAAGAGATCAAAACAAAAGACAACAATTTGATCTGGTGAATGAGACAAAATAATCGCAGGGTAAAGTTATGAGTGCAAAAACATGTCATTGACAAATAAATTTGAGTTAAGCTCTTATATGTTTACAATACCTTTAATATAGAAGAACCTTAATAGTGATTGATTAGCATATGCTTACAGACATTAAGAATTTTTATAAATCTCCATACAATTGTGGAATATCGTGTTACATTATAATTATCTCACCATAATACAACCTGAAGAATACTAAACATCTTTTGGCATCGCGCAGTAGCATGTATAAACATGTGCAATATAATCATGTTTATCCATTCTTTTCTGGATGCTCGCAGGGGCGCCTCTGTAGGCATTTCACGAGCTAGAGGTTATTGAAAAGCAACCATGAAAGCTGAAGTTTAATTTGGAAGAAAAAGTGGCTAAATATGTTAGTAGGTTTAAAAAGTTGATGTTATAATATACAGTTCCAGATTAGCCATAAGTTTAGGCTTAATTTGGCCAAAATACATGACTAACATTTTAAAACAAGGCAGAACCTTTACTCTTTTTTTTCTTTTTTTCTTTTTTTTTTTTTTTTTTTTGAGATGGCGTGCTGGCTCTATGGCCCAGGCCTAGAGTGGGCAGTGGTGCAATCTCAGCTCACTGCAAGCTCCACCTCGGCAGGTTCACACCATTCTCGCTGGCCTCAGCTCCACGAGTAGGCTGGGACTCACAGGCGCCCCAGGCACGCACGCCGCGGCCTACATTTTTTGTAGTGTTTAGTAAGAGATGGTTATTTTCACCATGTTAGCCAGGATGGTCTCAATCTTCCTGACTTCGTGATCCGCCTGCGCCTCAGCCGTCCAAAATGGCTGGGACTATAGGCATGAGCCACCGAGTCCGGCTGCAAGAACTTTGTCTCGCTTAAAGAGAAAATAGCTTAAGCTTTCCAAACAATTTGTGTACTATCTTCTCTTGTGTCTTGGCAGCCTATCTGCAAGGCAATATGAACATCGTTCATATCGCTTTAGCTATTACATGAAAATCTTTGTACAAGGAAGAGAAAGTCAAATTCTGCCCTTGACATTAAGTTACTCATTAATGCTCCAACCCTAGTTTTTTAATAAAACCTTTTAGACAAACTCTCTCCAATTTTTAAACAGTTTGACCATGAGGTCAAGATCTTATAAACCTTTGTATAGACGACCTTTAACGAATTCTGCTAACAGACGCAGATTAGGTGCCAGTAGAGGGAAAGCTTGTGCTTTTATTTCGAATGTACATATTATGGAAAAACGCATATAATATCCTTTTTATTGTTATGTAGATATGTTGCAAACATGAATTTTTTTTTTTTTTCAAAGAAAAGATAAATGTTTAGAAATCTTCCTCAAACTTGTTTAAATCTTCAGCGTCATCTTACCGTACATTTAAACAATCCTTTAACCGCCTAGGCAAAATTTTAACATTTCGCATGCCTTGCTTCTATACCATCTTTTAACTAAAAAACACATTTCACTGTTCTTATAGCACCTTGCAATGTAAGATCCATTTTCAGTGGTTCAATTGCATGTTATCAAATGGTAACTCTTTGGAATTTTTAACTTTAATGTTAAAAACTGGTAAGTTGTTTTAATTATGCACTAGGTGATGAATAGCGTCTGACCCCTTCCAAGCATAGTTACAGGGCATTGGTTTAATTCCAATGTATCGCCCAAAGGCCTTAACCACGTTGTAAAACGCAGGGCGAGTGGAACAGTTCTCAAACGGCCAAATAAGCAGTTTACACTCTTAAGACATTTAAGCAAACGCTGGTATCTGGATCTGCATAATTTAGACACCTATTTACATTTAACAGCATTTGCATTTTACCATATTTTTAAGACTTTTTTTCTTAAAGATTGAAGTTGTGTGAATTAAAAAGGTATTACGAGGCTTTATCTTTCAAGAAAAGATTTGATCTTAATTCGGCTTATTTTTCTTTTTTTTTTTTTTTTTTTTTGAGAGCAGAGTCTCCATTCTGTCAGGCCGCAGGGTGGGGGCAATGGCGTGAATCTCAGATCACTGTGAACCTCCACCTCCTGGGTTCAAAGCGATCTACTGCGCTCAGCCTCCAAAGTAGCTGGACTTACAAGGCATGCGGCCACTATGCCCAGCTAAATTTTTGTATTTTTAGTAGAAGACAGGGTTTCATCGTGTTGGTTGGCCAGGATGGTTCCCGATCTCTTGACGTCGTGATCTGCCTGCCTCGGCTTTCCCAAAGTGGGGCTGGGAATTACAGGCGTGAGCCACCAATGCCTGCCTGTATTGGTTTCTTTAGGCCCAACCAATTTAGAGCTCTTTTTTATAGCACACTAACACACAACACATATAACACCTAACAGACTGACAGGAATTCAGTAGTTATAAGATTTTTTTGTCTGCCAATTGCTGCCTAATTGGATTATTGGCCTCTGGGTAGAGGCGTTTATGACAAGGCTAGGAAAACTTGTAAGTTCTGGGGCCTAATCAACAGGTTTAAGGCTGGAACATAAAATCGAGGCTTCTTGAGAGGGATCTAAACTTCATTTTCATTACTCAGACCGTTCCACTCACCAGGAAGACAGACGGTTTATCGCCAAAAATGAAATCAGTAAGTTGCCTTTTCTGTTTTTTCCCAAAAGGAGTCGCATGCTATCACAAATTATCTTAGGGCCTCTCATTGCAGCATTAAGACCGGCCAAGGCAAAATGGAGAAAAATAATCTCAGTTGAGCTGAGGAAAAAAAAACAAAAAAAAAACCCTTTTTCGCAGAAAAAGAAGATCCAAGAAAAGAAAAAAATAACCCATAAGGTATTTTAAATATACCTATAGCTTGATATGCCAATTTTAATTAAGCAGCATGGCTCTTTAAGAAAGTCGCTTTAAATCCCTATTAGCCTAAACTTTAGCCATAACAAGTGGACAGTATTGTGCTGGGCTTTTGAACTTTAGCAACAGTAAGCCTCACAGGCTGAAACCACAAGCGCTCATCAAGCAATGCAAAGCACACCAGGTTTGGCCACAGGCTTACGACCAATCTCATAAATCCTTTTTCATTAATTAAACTTTACGGAAGAAGTATTACATAGTGATTCTTTAGCAATTCTTTTACTGATTTTCACAGAGAGAGGGAGACCAAAAGTATGAGCTGGTAAGAAACCTTTTACGCCTTTTTCTGTCATGTCAGGCTTCTGGGTTCCCTTCCGCTAAGCTCAATTCCTAAGCCAACTCAGTTTAAGGTTTGGAAACATTAACTTTTGCTTAGTTTGGGGAATGCATCTGAGGGGAATTTCCAGTAAGAATGGGCGACACAAATTAGCCGCATCTTTGAAGAGAGGACAGAGAAAGAAAGAAGGTTGTGTGTGTGGGGTGGAGTTAAAGGAGTCCGCAGGACTGAGGATGCACTCAAAAAGGGTACAGACTGAAGCTTAATGGTGATTTATCTAGAAAGGTAAATAAGGCATCCCTAGATCCCTTCTATTTTCAGTGAATACCCAGGGTATGTGAGGCAGAGATAGAGGTGGCATCCTTTCTCTTCCTTCCATCCTTATATCCCTGAGTCGCAGCTACCTTGACAGGGTGCTGCCCATGGGTCCAATGTGGCTTTCACCCATGTTAACAGGGAGTCTGGAGGCAAAATTATCTACTCATACCCACATGCTGCCTTTCCCCCTGCTGTCAGTAGCCTTTGAGTTTCCTATAACTCATTTATAGCATGGATACTAGCATGACCTTTATCCATGAAATGGGAAGCTTGGCTTAATTGGCAGGAATTAGTCATGCTCACCAGTGCTGTGCCTTTTGACTTCCACTGTCATCTATTCTGGATCCTTCAGCTACAATTTTCTTTCCTAGAGCTCCAATGAAAAGCTTGGAATTAAGTTTGGGATAAAAATGTGTCTCAGGGGGTTCATGGCCTCATTAAGTCCCAGATGAAGATATGGAATTGTGTCTTCCTCCAACAAGGGAGAAAAAAGTATGTCTTGTGGATTGGGGGTACTGGCCTAAGGAAACACTTTTCAAGGAATACATCTGGCATAGAAAAGCCCACTCTATTCAGCAGGCTGTGTTATTTGGTTGGTGCAAAACCAATCATGATTACCACCATTCTAAGTAATGACAGAAACCACAACTATCTTTGCACCAACCCATTAACTCCTGACCTGGTGGAGAAAAGAACAACAACAAAAAAGCAAAACACAGCTTACGTGTAGGACTGTGTTAATTGCTGACAGGGTGGAGAAAAACAACAACAACAAAAAACAAAAAACCAACAAAAAATGCCTTACATGTAGGGCAGGGAATTTGCTTGGGGGAAGAACCTTTTATTCTGATGCAAATAGTTCCTCCAAAAGGGAGAGAAACTTTTGTTATCAGACCAAGCTGGACCCCTTGGCCAGGGGAGGGGAAGACTCTGTGGGCTTGTGGAAGGGAATGCTGGCCAGCTGGTCACTTGGGGCCTCTGACCTTTGAGACCACACTGGGGCCTGGGCAGCAGCTGTGGCTCAGTACTGCCCTGCATGGCCATTGGACCATGCATGCACGTGCAGCATACATAGCCATGAGCCCTAGCAGGGAAGGAAGAGAGGGCAGAGAGCTGCCATTTGCCTGTTCATCTTGTGCATGCACCTGTGGCCATTGGGGTGTGGGTGGAACAGCCCAATATTGTAAAAGGAAAAATAGGTGTCATTGTAGTCTTGAAAAAAATAAATAAAAGGAAAATGCCGTAGAAAAAATTGGGTTGGACTGAGGCCAACATTCCTGATTCTTGAGAGTGACATGGGGATGGCAGTCTCCTCTGCTCTCAGAAAAAAATTGAGGACAAGAAAGCTCAGAAATAAAAGTGAAATAAATGATTGGGTCTGCATTTTACACACCCTTCTAATGTGTCCCCAAAAGGGTCACCAAAATGATGCAGGATTTTTTTTCCTCCTTAGTTCACCTAAACCCAGGTTCTTGTCTCACAACCAGGAAAAATTAGGCATGCAGACACATTGAAGAGTGAGGAGGATGGAATTTATTAAGTGAAAGAAAAACTCTCAACAAAGTGAGGAGTCCTGCATGCAAGTTTCCACCTCACAAAATTGAATACCAGGCCACTGCATACAAGTTGAAGAAGTCAGTTCTCCTCCCCTGCATAAGGTGTGAATTCCTCCTGATGGCTCAACCCCATTACCCCAGTGCATTTGGGGCATGTGTAGACAAGTGCTCTGTGCATGTTCCCCATTCTGAACAAAGCATCTGGTGTATAGACTTGTTTTGGCGGGAAGCAGTCAGAGATTTTTGGGGGACTCTTTTCTATTTGCCTAGGCATTTGGCTGTCCCTTGCCTCTATCAATTTTATTTAAAAAATGAGCAACAGATTTGAATAGACATTTCTCAAAAGAAGACACACAAATGCTAAACAGGCATATAAAAAGTGCTCCACATTGTTGGTTATCAGAGAAATGCAAATCAAAACTACAATAAGATGTCCATCTCAACCAGTTAAAATGGATTATATACAAAAGGCAGGCAATAATAAATGCTCAAGAGAATGTGGAGAAAGGGCATTTTATATACTGTTGGAAATATGAATTAGTGCAAATATAAGAAAAACAGTTTGGAGGTTCCTCAAAAATTAAAAGGAGAGTTACCATGTAATTTCGCAATCCCTCTTCTGCGTAGATGCTCAAAATAAAGGAAATCAGTACATTAGAGAGATATCTGCACTCCCATATTTGTTGCTGCACAGTTCAACATAGCCAAGATTTAGAGGCAAGCAAATTGTCCATTGACAGGTGAATGGATAAAGAAATGTGGTACCTATACATAACTTAGTACTAGTTAGCCATAAAGAATAATGAGATCCACTTATTCGCAACAGCATGAATAGAACTGGAAACTTCTATGTGAAGTAAAATAAGTCAGGAACAGAAAGACAAATATTGCATATTCTTACTTATTTGTGGGATATTAAAATAATCAAAACTACTGAACTCATGGGCATAGAGAATAGAAGGATGTTTACAAGAACCTAGGAAGGGTAGTGCAAAGCTGGGTGTGGGGGGCATGAAGATAGTTAATGGGTACAACAAATAGTTAAAAAAAAAATGCATAAGACCTACTATTTGATAACACAATAAGGTGACTATGGTGAATAGTAACTTAATTGTACATTTAAAAATAATTAGAAGAGTCTTGTCATTGGATCTTTTGTAACACAAAAGATAAATGCTCTAGGGGATGGACACCTCATTCTCCATGATGCAATTATTTCACATATCATACCTATATCAAAGTTTCTCATGTACCTCATAAATATATATACCTATTAACCCACAAAAAATTAAAATTAATTTTAAAAACATTCTCAAATAAAAATTCT
>NW_016815037.1:16385-24786 GCF_001698545.2 Rhinopithecus bieti
TAAACACCTACTGTGCAACCAGAACAATTAAAATAATAAAATATTTTTTAAAAAAATTAAAAGAATGTAAAAAAAATTATGATCCAATATCAATACACATAAAATTGAAGATTGAGATTTATTTACACCTAAACCATCTCCCTCCTCTATTACCTGATCTAGGTTTCTTGTATCCTCAGTTTAATATCCTGCAGATCTAGGTAGGATGACCCCAAATCTTATGCTCTATCCCTGAGTCACCTTTGTGACTGTTGGGTCTCAAAACACATCACCCTAAAATATGACTGTAATCAACCCAAATATGCCATCTCCGAATATATTTCTTTGTTATATTTCCAGGTTGTTAGTTTGAAATTTGTCAGGATGAGAACTTTTCAGAGAAAATTCTTATTACCTGAGAAACTTTTGTCTGCATACCATGGCACCCTTTATTCACCATATATTTCTTTGCTTCACCCTCCCATAATGTGTCTCCACCAACCCTCAGAAGCTCCAAGCCCTTATTTGTTCCTGTAGCTCAGGATGCTCTATAAACTTCAATATTCTGTCCCTGTTCTGAATCTCATATTTTGTGAAACTCTAATAGATAAGGACATAATTAGCTTTTTTTTTTTTTCAAAATAACAAACTAAGACCTTGAGCATTAATTCTTCTGAGAAAGAAGAATCAAAGTTACAGATGAATAATTATAAATCAAATAGAATATAAAGTTGAGAGTGCTGGAGCCTATTGGAGAACTCACAGGAAGAAGTCAGAGCACAGAAAAAGAACAATGCAAGAGTCTGGAAGAGATTGAAGCCTAAGGAACTTGATATTCTAGTAGAAAAGGTTAAGTGAGTGTTTCTCACTCACTTCACCCTATGGGAGATTGGTAATTTCCAAATTGTCAGTAAACTCCTCTGCCTTTGCAAACCCATGCACTGGTGTCGGTGGCGAGTTTGGAAATTCTTGAGGACATTGCACTGGGCTACCAGCTCATACAGGTTCACCTGCCCTACGCCAGAACAAACCTTCAGTGCCAGGTGCTATATTAGGAGTGTACCTATTGCAGAATTGTGGTCTGCCCAGTAAGCTTCAGCCCTTATTTCTCCACAACATTGGAACCACCACAGATATTTCCCAGCACCTGCTTGAATTGTGGCAGGTACACGGAGTGGGGTAAGGTAAACCCTGGAGAGCTGCAGAATTTGTATTAGTCTACCTCTCAGTGAGTGCTTCTTTTAAAGAAAGAGTGAGTGCAGTACAGCAAGGGAGAAACCCTTGGGACAAGGAAAATAACAAGATGTGTTTTCCTGTGGCCAAGAGCTCCTGGTTATTGGCTGAGAGTGACTATGACTCTTCCTGCAGAGACATGGGTACTGTGCTCAGCTCTGTGGGGAAGGAGTATGGTTCAGCCTCAGTGGCCAGGAGATCCAAGTGTTCAGGCACAAACACTGGGAGGATTTCTCCTCCCTTCCCACTCACTGCTGAGGACACAGCCATGGCTGCCCCCACAGAAGATGGGCATGGCTGCACCTGTGGATGGCTGTTCTAGTGCTATGATGCATGGTTCCACTGCACTGGTAGTATTCCCACCAGGCCCAGCCTTGCATGAAAGTTAGGGTCCCCACCTATGTGGAGGAACATCATCCCTACAGCTGAAGAGACATAAAATTGTTTCAGGCTGAGAAAGGAGATTGTGCATGAAAGGCATTTTGGCAGAGAACCACAAGGCAGACATCTTTTATGGCTCTCAGCTATATTATGGCCTGAAGATAGATGTGGTGTCTGTCTATACTTTAAATCTCAAGCCCCAGGACAGTAGCATAATAAGAAAGAATATTTTCTTCTTGCCTGCCCAGGCCATGAAACTAGGGAATTCCTCCCTCACCCTGCAGAGATCTCAGTATATTTTACTAGGAACTTGTACCACAACCAATGTCAAGGCTGATGCTTGTTCTTGCCATTGAGGTGTCTGAGGGTAAGCTGGGTGGTCCAGCTCTACTCAGCTTTGTCCCCATCTCTGAGGCAAAGCTGGGAGCTCACGGCACTGGGCATTCCACAGACTACTCCATCACATTAGGCAAGGCAGAGTTCCTCCAAGTAAACAAGGATTACACATATACCTATCTGCTTCTTTGGCAACTGGCTCTTATTGACAAGTGCAACCTACTTGCTAGGAGGTTAAACTACACAACTCAATTTAAAACCTGCTGGCAAAAATGAAAAATTCTTGGACACAAGATACACTTTCTGAGAACTTTGCTATGCCAGTTCTGCAAAAGGTGGTGAGCCTGCTCAAATACCACTATTACAACCAGCATTTGAGAAAACCACTAAACAAAGGCTATCTATAGCCAAAAATCTATAGAGTCTTTTCCACTCAAAACATCAAAAACCAATGTCAAACAACCATACATAACATACATTATAGTCACATCCTCAAGGAAAAAAATTATTCATGCAAATGAAACTAAATTAAATAATAATTTTAAAAGATGGTTTACTTACATGAGAAGCAAGGAGAGAAACAATTCAGGTGACATGAAGGATCAGAGCATGACAACACTCCCAAAGGCTCACACTAACACTCCACCGTCAGATCTTAAACAAAATGAAATATCTGAAACACAAGATGAAGAAATAAAAATTTTGATTTTAAAGAAGCTCCATGAGATCCAAGAGAAAGTCAAAAACCAACAAAAGATAGTCAGCAAGACAATTTAGGAAATGAATAAAAAATTTGCTAAAGAGATATTTTGAAGAAAAAAAATGTGGAAATAAAGTTTATTGAAGAGATTACAAAACATTATTGAAAATACTAACAATACAATAGATAAAGCAGGAGAAAGAATTGCAGACCTTGAAGTCAGGTCTGTCAAATTAACCAAGTCGGGCAAAAATAAATACAAATGTTAAAAATGAACAAAGGTTTTGAGAAATAGGGAGTTCTATAAAACATCCAACCTTTGAGGCATAGGAATTACGGAGAGAGAAGACAGAAAAGTAAAAAGTTTGGAAAGTCTATTTGAGGAAATAGTTAGCAAACTGATTCATAATTCTGTTAGATATTTATACATCCATATAGATGAAGCCAAAAAAATTCCAGGAAGACATACTGCAAGATGAAATTCACCGAGGCATGTAGACTTAGACAATCTATAGTCAATGTGAAGGAAAACATTCTAAAAAATGGCAAAAGTGTCTAATCACAACAAAAGGAAATCCCATAAGACTAACAGTGAACTTCCCAGCAGAAACCTTATAACCCAGAAGAGATTGGTGTCCTATTTTCGATCTTCTCAAAGAAAAAATATCAGCCAAGAATTCTGTATCCTGCTAAACTAAGCTTCATAAATGAAGGAGAAATAAAGTTTTTTTCATAGACAAACAAATGTTAAGGAAATTCATCGCTACTAGAAAATAATAATGTTGGTGAGGTTGTGGAGAAAAGTGAACGCTTATAAACTGTTGGTGAGAATGAAAATTATATGTTTTGCAGCAACATAGATGCAACTGAAAGCCATTATTAGAAGGAAATAAATACAGAAAGAGAAAACCAGATATCACATGCTCTCACTTAAAAGTTGGAGCTAAATATTTGGTATGTATGGATACAAAGATATGCATAGTAAACACTGGGGATTCCAAAAGGACAGAAAAAGGAACAGGGGCAAGGTTAGAAAAGCTGCCCATTGGGTATTATGATCTTTACTTTTGTTATGAGACCATTACAAACGCAAACCTCACATGAAGCAATAAGCTCATGAAACAAACCTGCACATGTACTTGCTGAATCCAAAATTAAAAATAAACATAAATTTTATTTTATTAGCAATAAAATAATAAAATGCATATTGCTGGAATATATTAAAAATAAAAATAGGATAAAACCATATGCTGTTTACTAGAAACCTACTGTATTATTCTGTTTTCACACTACTATGAAGAAATGCCCAAGACTGGGTAATTAATAAAGAAAAGAAGTTTAATTGACTTATAGTTCCACATGGTGAGGAGGCCTCAGGAAACTTACTATCATGGTGGAAGGCAAAGGGGAAGCAGGCACCTTCTTCACAGGACAGGAGAATGGAGTGAGTGTAAGCAGAATAAATTCTAGATGCATATAAAGCCATCAGATCTCATGAGACTCACTCACTATCATGAGAACAGCATGAAGGAAACTGCCCCCATGATCCAATCGTCTCCACCTGGTCCTGCCCTTGATACATGGGGATTATGGGGACTACAATAAAAATTAGATTTTGGGTACAGACACAACCAAACCATATCACCTACCTAATGGGTAAAGACTTTTATAGACTCTGTGTACATGGGGTGAAAAAATATATTCCATGTACATGGAAATCAAGTGAGTAGAAGTACCTATACTTATGTCAAATGAAACAAACTTTGAGACAATAATTTAAAAAGACAAAGAATGTCACTATATAATGATAAAGGGATAAATTGAATAAGAAGATATAACAATTTTAAATATATACACACCAAAGATCAGAACACTCAGATTTATAAAACAAATTCTACCAGACTAAGAAAAGAGATAGACAGCAGTACAATAATAGTGGTAGACTTCAACTCCTCACAGACAACACTAGGGAGATTATCAAGGTAAAAAATCAATGAAGAAACATTGGACTTTTATTGGGCTCTAGAATAAATCAATCTAAAACACATTTATATAACTTTTTATCCAACATCCACAGAATATGTATTATTTTCATTGGTGCATGGAATATTTTCCGAGATAGACCATATGTTAGGCTACAAAACAAGTCTCAGTAAATAAAAAATATATATCTTGTCAAATATTTTCTCATATCATAGTAAAATGAAACAAAAATCAAAATCAAGATGAACTCTCAAAACTATACAAACACATGGAAATTAAACAACCTGCTCCTGAATAATCTTTGGGTCAATGGTAAAATTAAGAGAAAGATTTAAACATTTTTACATGAATGAAAATAGAGATATGACATACAAAACTCCTCTGGGACATAGCAAAAGTAGTGCTAAGGGGAAAGTTTGTAACATTAAATACTAACATAAAAAAGGTGTAATGGTCACGAATTAACAACTTAATGTTACACTATAAGGAACTTAAAAGACAGGAAAAATCCAAATGCAAAGATAGCAGAAGATAAGAATTGACAAAGATTACAGCAGAAGTAAATAAAATTGAAACCAAAATATATATATATATATATACAAAGTATCAAGAAAAAAAATTGTTCTCTGTAAAATAACAAAATTAATTGAACTCTAGCACCCAGATTAACATATAAAAAAGGGGAAATGATTCAAATAAGCACAAAGAGAAATGAAAAGGGGACATTTCAACTGATACTACAGAAATACAGAAGATCATCAGATACTACAATGAACATCTCTATATCTTGGTTACAAACCAGAAAACCTAAAGGAAATGAATACATTCCTGGAAATACACAACCTCTCAAGATTGAGTCAAGAAGAAAAAGAAATCCCAAACAGGCCAATAATGAGTACTGAGTTTGAATCTGTAATTTAAAAGAATCTCTCAACAACAACAACAACAATCCCCAGGACCAGACTAACTCATAGCCAAATCCTATTACACACAAGAAGACATTGTACCAATCCTACTGAAACTGTTCCAAATAATTACTAAGGAGGAAATCTTTCCTAACTAATTTTAGAAAGCCAATACCACCATGATACTAAAAGCAGGCAAGGACACAACAACAAAAATCTACAGGCCAATGTCTCTGATGAACATAGATGCAAAAATCCTCAACAAAATACTGTAAACTGAGTCAAACGCACATCAAAAAGATAATATACCATGATTAGTTGAGATTTATTCCAGGGATACAAGGACTGTTCAACATATGTAGATCAATAAATATAATTCACCACATAAACTGAATTAGAAGGAAAATTATATAATCATATCAATAGATATACAGAAAAAGCATTTGATAACATTTTGTATCCCTTCATAATAAAATTTTAGCCAACTATGCATAGATTGAACATTCCTCAAAATAATATAAGTAAATGACAAATCCACAGGAAAGTCATACTGTTAAAAAAATTTAAAGCCTCCCATAACTGGAACAAGACATCCCACTTTTTCAAAATTAATTACTGGAAGCCCTAGTTAGGAACAATCAGCGACGAGGAAAAATAAATACATCTAAATTGAAATGAGGAAATCAATTCATCTTTATTGCTGATCATATTTTATCTCAGGAAAAGTCCAAAACTCCAAAAAAAAAAAAAATACCAAATCAACATCACTATCGGTAGTGTTTTATAGGACCACTACCATCAAGGTTATTACCATATCAAGAACTCAATCCATTTATATATATCTACAAAAAACCACAAAATACATTTATCTAAGAAGGGAAATTATTTCTACAAGGAGAATTATTAAAAGAAGAAAAATAGATAATATTTTTCATCTATTTTGATACAAACTAATGGAAAACATCTCATGATCATGGATTGGTATGATCAGTAGATGATACAAACTAATAGAAAACATCTCATAATAATGTACTGGTATAATCAGTATCATTTAAATGACCATACTGCCTGAAGTAATCTACAGATTTAATTCAATTCCTGTCATATTATCAATGTCATTTTTTACAGAATTAGAAAAAGCAATAATGCAATTTACATAGAACCAAGGAAGTGCTCAAGTAGCCAAGGTAATTCTAAGCAAAAAATAACAAAGCTGGAGGCATCACATTATCTGACTTCAAATTATACTACAAGGCTATAGGAACTAAAACTGCACAGCACTGGTAAAGAAATAGACACATAGACCAATGGAACAGAATGGAGAACCAAGAAATGAAGCCACATAGCTATAACCAACTGATCTTTGACAAAGTCAACCAAAATATACACTGGGGAAAGAGTGTCCTATTCAAAAAATGGTGCTGGGAAAGCTGGATAGCCATATACAGAAGAATCAAACTGGACCCATATCTCTTACCATATACAAAAATTGACTCAAGCTGGAGGAAAGACTTAAATGTAAGACCTAAATCTATAAAATTCTAGAAGAAAACCTAGGAAAACTCTTCTGGACATCAGGCTAAACAAAAAATTTATGACTAAGACCTGAAATTCAAATGCAACAGGAAGAAAAATACACAAATGGGACTTAATTAACTGAAAAGTTTCTGCACAGCAAAAGAAATAATCAATACAGTAACCAGATAAACTACAGAATGGGAATAAATATTTGCAAACTATGTATCTAACAATTGACTCATATTCAGAATCTACAAGGTAGTCAACTAACTCAACAAGAAATCAAAAATACTATTATAATTGGGCTAAGGACACAAACAGTTTTCAAAAGAAGATACACAAGTGGCCAACAAACATATGAAAAAATGCTCAACATCACAAATCATCAAATAAATACAAATTAAAACCACAATGAGATACCATTTTACAACAATCAGAATTGGTATTATTAAAAAAAAATATTTTGATGAGGATACAGAGAAAAGAAAATGCTTATACATTGTTGTTGGGAATATAAATTAGCATTATCTCCATAAAAAAGAATATGAAGATTTCTCCAATAACTAAAAATAGAACCACCATTCAAACTAGCAATCCCACTATTAGGTATCTATACAAAGGAAAATAAATTATTATATGAAAAAACACCTGCACTTGTATATTTATCACAACACTATTCACAACAGCTAAGTAATAAAATGAGCTTTAGTGTGCATCAATAATTGAATAAAGAAAATGTGGTACATGTATAATGTGTGATACTATTCAGCCATATAAAAAATAAAATTATGTCTTTTGCAGCAAAATGGATGGAACTGGAAGCCATTATCTTAAGTGAAATAACTCAGAAAGTATCATATGTTCTCACTTATAAGTGGGTGCTAAACAACATGTACACGTGAATATAGAGAGTGGAACAATAGACACTGGTGACTCCAAAATGTGGGAGGGTGGGAAGAGGGTTTGGGATGAGAAATTACCCATTGGGTACAATGTACATTGGTTGGGTGATGGTTACATTAGAAGCCCAGAATTCACCACTATGCAATATATTCATGTGGCAAAACTGCACTTATTCTATCTAAGCCAATAAAAAATTTAGAAATTATAAATTGAAAATTTTTTTCCCTGTAAATTTGTCTTATGTCAGTTTAATTTGTAGCCCACCTAAAAAACTATATCATTCCACCCGACTCCTTTCCAAATCTAGTGCCTTCCAGCATTGTAAAATACAGTCATGCCTTTCCAAGAGTTCCCTAAAGTCTTAACTCATTCCAGCCTTAACTCCAAAGTCCAAAGTTCAAAGTCTCATCTGAGACAAGGCAAGTTCCTTCCATCTAGGTGTATTCTACATCACAGAGGATGG
>NW_016815037.1:25617-31978 GCF_001698545.2 Rhinopithecus bieti
GAGGGTGGGAAGAGGGTTTGGGATGAGAAATTACCCATTGGGTACAATGTACATTGGTTGGGTGATGGTTACATTAGAAGCCCAGAATTCACCACTATGCAATATATTCATGTGGCAAAACTGCACTTATTTTATCTAAGCCAATAAAAAATTTAGAAATTATAAATTGAAAATTTTTTTCCCTGTAAATTTGTCTTATGTCAGTTTAATTTGTAGCCCACCTAAAAAACTATATCATTCCACCCGACTCCTTTCCAAATCTAGTGCCTTCCAGCATTGTAAAATACAGTCATGCCTTTCCAAGAGTTCCCTAAAGTCTTAACTCATTCCAGCCTTAACTCCAAAGTCCAAAGTTCAAAGTCTCATCTGAGACAAGGCAAGTTCCTTCCATCTAGGTGTATTCTACATCACAGAGGATGGTGCCTTATCTTTGAGGGACATTACTTTTCAATCTCACATCTCAGCTGTGCCTTCAAAGGACTATTGTTAGCTAGCAGCTTCTGAGTGGTGCAGTATATGATATGACCAGTGTATCATATGGTTGTATGCCCTCTACCTTGAATCTTTTGTTGATACTATATCTCTGATTCTGAAGAAATGGTATTTGAGATCTTATAGCAGTGGATTAAATATTGTGTAAGCCTTCAAACATGGGTGCTGCCTGAGGCTCTGTGGGAAGGAAAAACAAACCCATACCTGAACTTGTGTTGATTTCAGACAAGATTAATTGATGTTTTTTGAAGAGTGAAATAAGTTCAATGTAAACAATTTTCCATAGAGTGGATGATTAAAATTTTTCACAGGTAATGCTGTTTGGAGGCTCATCATTAGTGTCTATTTCTAACAGGTGGGCCTTTTGGTAGTGACAGCATCTAGATCAATCTTGGTATTAGCCCATGCTCATATGTATCCCCTTTTCCTGTTACCATGGCTACCCTGTTCATATACCCATTGTGCTGGCATTGGGATTGACAGTAATAGAAGCTATCTCAGATCTGTTTATTGAAGTCATTTTGCTTAGTTCATTGTCTAGTGCCTTTTTAATGGGGGATGCTCATGGAGGATAACATATGTTTTTTGATCGGATGGTCATAAAGGAAACTCACCTATGATTATAAATATAAACTAAGGTAGAAGAACTGGTACAAGAGTGATATAAGAGCCTATGCCAATTGCTTGTACTTCTTACTTGTGACCCTGCCCCTCCTCATGATAGATCCCTGACTTGCCATTTCTATGTTAGGATGGTCTTCCTTATCATATGACCGGGTATGACAGGACCCAGATCATGATAGGAGGTTCTGGTCACATGGTCACATCCAGGGCCAAAGGCTCTGTCTATAAACACATCATACCAAGAACTTTTTTAAAAATAAATTTTGTTGAGGTATACTTTACATATAATAAACTTCACAAATTATTAATATACAGTTTTATGAGTTTTGACAAATGCATGAACCCATTTATTATGCAAAAAGCTGTAGTATAGTACAGTTCTGTCACCTTAAAAATTATCTATGACCATTCCCAGTCAATCTCCATCTCCACTTCCAGGTCACACATTCATTGATCTTCTTTCTGCTACTATAGCTTAGATTTGATTTTTATCAAGTTTCATATAAATGCAATTGCATAATATGCATGGGGGGGTCTTTTTCTTTTGCTTATTATAGTTGTAGATAAATTTGTATTGTTCCATGTATCAGCAGTTTCTTCCCTTTTATTGCTCAGTAATGTTCTATTATATAGCTCTATCATCTGTGTAGTAAAGAATTAACCTTATACAAAGAGATGTCTATCTTTTGCCCTCAGCTACTGGGAGGTGATATCCAAGTACCTAAAATGTCATGCCCAAAAAGAGTGTCTTTGTTTTTCTGAGGGTCATAGCCATTGAATAGTCTATCAATGTGATTCATGGTGTAGGCTTTGAGCCATGTTGTATTAGTTCTACCTCCAGAGAGACTAAAGACTAAAGTTCAGCCATGTGGGTAGTGTGTAACCTAGTGCAATAACAACTCTGGATACTGAGGGTGAGGTAAGCTTCTCTGATTGTTGGTACTATATGTATATCTTCAAAAATCAATGCTTGGTGTGTAATGCTCTCCATAACTCCGTGAAGAGAAGACACCAGGAAGCTCCATGTTTGAAACCCTCCTGGATTCTATCCTATGTGACTCTTCCCTTGGCTGATTTTGATCCTTATCTTTTTCTTGTAATAAACCATATTATACTCCCATATTGTACTGTAAGCATAGCAGCTTCCAGTGAGTTCAAGCCCTTCTAGTGAATTATCAATCCTGAAGATGGTTTCCAGAATGCCTCCAAACTAGTAATCGATGTCAGAATTGAGGGCAGTCTTACATGGACTGTGCTCCCTCTAACTTTATAGTTGGCAACTCTTGCAACATCACTTTTTAATCCATGTATGTATTGATAGACATTTGGGTTGTTTCTAGTTTAAAGTGATTATGAATAAAGCAATTATGCATATTAATATAAGATAAGATTTGTTTAAACCTCTTTTTAGTTCTCAAGAAAATTCTGAGTAGTGGGATGCCGAATCACAAGAGATATATATATATACTCGAGAAAAAAATTCCAAATTAATTGCACCATTTTACCTTCCCATCAGCAATGCATGAAGGTTCCAGTTGTACATACTCACCAACACTTACTATTATATCTCTGGTTGTGCTATTTTAACAGGTGTAGAGTGGTATTTCTTTGTGACTTTAATTTGCATTTTGCTGAAGACTAATTGTTTAACACAATTTTATATGCCTCTTGGCCATTTGTATACTTTCTTTGGAAAAACGTCTGCTCAACTCATTTGCCTATTTAAAAAGGAAATTTTTTGATGTATCATTTATATACAGCAACATGAAACTATTTTAATTATACAGTTCAATGAATTTTTCAAATATCTATAGTCATATGTTATGGTCTGAATGCTTGTATTTTCCAAATTTCCTATGTTGAAATCCTTAACTCCCAAGGAGCTGTAATTAGGAGGTGGCATTTTGGGGAGTGAGTAGATTCTGAGGGCAGAGCCCTCCTGAATGTGATTAGCATCCTTATGAAAGAGGCCCCAGAGAGCTTGCTTGCTTCTTTCAACGATATGAAGACACAGCAAGAAGGTGCCATCTATGAACCAGAAAGCAGGCCTCCATCAAACACTGAATCTGTTGGTGCCTTGATCTTGGAATTCCCATGTTATTACATTTACAAAGGCCATTTTTCCAAATAAAGTCATATACACGGGTTCTGAGTAGACATTGATTCTAGGAAGGCACTATTTATCCCAATACAATCAATGGCCCAAGTGTGATCTTAGTTTTTATTTATCATATTGGTTTGGCGGATGAAGGCAGTTGCAGAGGTTTTCATTTACCTTTCTCTATTAAAATCATGTTTTAATCAACTCTTATTTACTGTATTGGTAAGGGAAAGATTCTAAGATTATGTGAATGACCAAATAGATGGCACCTCACACTGGGCAAATGAGATCAACAGCAGTTTATTAATTCCTTGTACTCAAAGCCTAAGGGAAGAGAATACCAATGCCATGCAGGGTCATATGGTGTTGCGCTTGGCAACAGAGTGAACAACCAGGGTCTATGGGAGCCAAGCTTTGTAGTATCCAGAGGAGGAGGTGGCTCCTGTTTCCTATGGGAGGAGGTAATTGGCTAGTTTGAATAATCTCACAAGTTTGACAGAAAACTAAAATCTGTCACTCATGAATAAGCAAAGAATTCTACCTGGTCTGTTTGATAAGGATTGCTTGGCTAGGGGACCTTATCTGCAAGGGCAGAGTGAGGAAGAGAACTTGATATTGTGTCATTTGAATCCCTTCCGGCTTCTCCCACAAGTCAAAGCACACACCTATATATAGCCTCTGCTATAAAAAAACAGGCCCTCTGAACTTTTGAACAATTTTGATATTTACACCAAGTCAGCTTTTATTTCATAAGCCAAAACACCAATAAGGTTGTTCTGTCAATTATCAAACATATTTATTTTAATTATGAATTTGAGGACCAAATAAATGACTACCGAATGGACAGTAGATGGCCTATTACTGAAACTTGGGCTTGGACTCTATTAACTGACTCTATATGCACTCACTCTAACAGGAGGGCCATGGTGACACCTCAGGTTTTCAAGTATTAATATTAGTTGAGACTCTGGGCCCATTTATTCTTGAAATGTCTGGATATTGCCCTTTCTCCAGTATTTGGATATCTGAAGAAAGGAAATCAAAACATTTGGGAGAGACTGAGGGAAACTTTAATACACATAACTGTTGTGTTTTTGAGTTCTTCTTACTGGGAACCCAGACTTTCCTTTAGTCAAGGAGTAAGAAAACCAGCTCAGGTCTTTAAAACGGGGAAGAAATTGTAACTTTGACTGAGGGCTCCGGAGGAAAGAGTTTCAGGCTTCTGATCATTGAACTTTGCTTTTGGTTGTATAATTGAGCAATACACTTGTGTATCTATTGTGCCCCTAAGGACACTGTGTTCTCTTAAACGGCTCTATAGTTTGTTTGTTTTTTTTTTAATTTTTTTTAATGAATAAAGACTTCATGGCTGCCAGTCACAATTTGCTCATTATAATAATTCTACCCCTCTTTCTTCTGACAATGAAATGTCACCACCTAACCTCTGCCATTTCAGAATCTTCCTTTGTGACAACAGTCACATGGCCTAGAGGGCTGGGGTCCTAGTTTTTTCAGTAAAGGACTAGATAGTACATATTTTAGTATTTGAGAGCTATAATGTATTTGTGGTAACTTTTCAACGTTATCTTTGCATTGCAAAACCAGCCATAGGCAATATATAGACAAATGGACATGGTTATGTTCAAATAAAATTTTATATAAAAAAAGACTGTGAACTAAATTTGGCCCATGTGTCACAATTTTCTGGTTTCTGTAATAGGAAACAGTCATGACTGAGCTTATGAACAATTCTGATATTTTACTTGCCAGCTCATTTAATTTTTGGTAAATAGAGAATTCTATCAAGCCATCTCACATAACATAATCAACCCCTACCCTAGCCAGCTGCCAAAGTTGAATTCTCAACCAAGAGCAAGCTTTGCCATGCCACTCATGAGAGTGAGCCATCTTGAAATAAATCCTCTAGTTCTAGTCAAGCAACCCCATCTGATGCCACGTAGAGCAGAGACAAGTCATTCATTCCCTGAAAGCTCTACCACAACAAGACTAATTAGCAAAATAATAATTATTGTGGTTTCAAACCAGTTTGAAGTAGGTTATTTGAACAATTAGTAAACAGAACTTAACTTTAAAGTTGAATGTTACTAGACAAATTTACTAAATTTACTAACATTTACAAATGTTACTAGAATGACAAATTCTACAGCATGTTAGTTTTGAGATCAGATTATAGGAGGAAACAAGAACAATTTTAAGAAGACACTGTGAAATCAAAGAGACTGTGTAAGCTAAAAGGAATATGATGAAATTGTTACATAATTCTAGTAAACAAACAATCCCTATTGTTTAGTAACATAAATTTTGGCAGCAGTGTAACTTCTGTTTATATGGACATCTAAAGCGTATCTAATGAACTGGTAGGTTTGGGGAAAAAAAACATCTTCCATGAAGATGGTAGAAAGTGTCAACTTCTTTATCTTACTTGTTTATAATAAGATATGTGTAGAAACAGATAAGCTGAAAATAAAACACAGTCAAGTTATTAAGTAAAGTTTAGAGAAAATATAAAATATAAAGGATCCAGGTTCAAAAGTAAATTATTCTAATTCCCATTTAGTTCAGAAAAATAAATCTGTCAAATAAGAACTGGCCTATCTAGTATTACTATAATATTAATGCCAGATAAGAACACTACAAGAAAAAAATATTTACAGACTAATATTGCTGACCAATATAGATGGCAAAATCCTCAACAAAATACTAGCAAACTAAATTCAACAATACATTTAAACAATCACACCCAGATGCAGTGGGATTTATCTCTGGGATGCAAGGATGGTTTAACAGACATGAATCTATAAATGTGATACACTACATTAACAGAATGAAGAATAAACATTATATGGTTATCTCAATGCAAACATAAAAAGCATTGGCCGGGCGCGGTGGCTCAACCCTGTAATCCCAGCACTTTGGGAGGCCGAGACAGGCGGATCACGAGGTCAGGAGACCGAGACCATCCTGGCTAACATGGTGAAACCCCGTCTCTACTAAAAACTACAAAAAACTAGCCGGGAGAGGTGGCGGCGCCTGTAGTCCCAGCTACTCGGGAGGCTGAGGCAGGAGAATGGCGTGAACCCGGGAGGCGGAGCTTGCAGTGAGCTGAGATCCGGCCACAGCACT
>NW_016815037.1:34724-35675 GCF_001698545.2 Rhinopithecus bieti
CTTCCAACAGTTACTTTAAAAAATAAACATTCAATATACTCATTCTGCTTTGTTTTAAAACTTGGCTTTTTTTTTTGTAATTGGCAGAATGTGAAAAACAGGGAAAAGTTTTTCCTCCAGCCAATTTTAAATGTTTTTTACTATACAAAACTTTTAAACATATACCTAAGTACACAAAATAATCTAATGACACATAATATGCCCACCATCTGCATCAACAATTTTCAAGTAATGACTAATTTTTTAAAAATTTATTTTAGGTTTAGAGATACACGTGAAATTTTGTTACATAGGTAAACACATGTCACAAGCATTTCTTGTACACATTATTTCATCGCCCAGGTATTAAGCCCAGTACCCAAGAGTTATCTTTTCTATTCCTCTCTCTCCTTCCACCCTCCAATCACATGCAAACCTCAGTGCCTGTTGTCTCCTTCTTTGTGTTAAGTTGTTAACATTTAGCGTTCACGTATATGTGAGAACATATCGTATTTGGTTTTCTGTTCCTGTGTTAGTTTGTTAAGGGTAACAGCCTCCAGCTCCATCCATGTTCCCGCAAAAGACATGATCTTCCTTTTTTATGGCTGCATAATATTCCACGTTGTATATGTACCACATTTTTCTTTATCCCATTTGTCATTGAGGGGTATTTAGGCTGATTCCCTGTCTTTGCTATTGCGAATAGTGCTGCAATGAAAACTTGTGTGCTGCAATGAAAACTTGTATTTGTCTTTATGGTAGAATAATTTATATTCCTCTGGGTATATACTCAGTAATGGGATTGATGTGTCCAATGGTAGTTCTGCTTTTAGCTCTTTGAGGAATGGCCCTACTTCTTTCCACTATGGTTCAACTAATTTACACTCCCACCTACAGGGTGTAAGTGTTCCCTTTTCTCTACCACATTGCCAGCATATGTTATTATTTGATTTTTTTTTTTTTTTTTTTTTT
>NW_016815037.1:35966-41038 GCF_001698545.2 Rhinopithecus bieti
AACCGTGTTAGCCAGGATGGTCTCGATCTCCTGACTTCGTGATCTGCCCACCTCAGCCTCCCAAAGTGCTGGGATTACAGGCTGAGTCACTGGGGCACCTGGCCTCTTTGACTTTTTAATAATAGTCATTCTGACAGCTGTGAGATAGTATCTCATTGTGTTTTTGATTTGCATTTCTCTGATGATCAGTGATATTGATCTTTTTTCACATGCTTGTTGGCTACATGTATGTCTTCTTTTGAAAAGTGTCTTTTGTGTAGTTTACTCACTTTTAATGGGGTTGTTTTCTCTTGTAGATCTGTTTAAGTTCCTTACAGATGCTGGATATTAGACCTTTGTCAGATGCATAGTTTGAAAATATTTTCTGCCATTCTATAGGTTGTCTGTTTACTGTTGATGGTTTCTTTTGCTGTGTAGTTCTTAAGCTTAATTAAATCTGACATGTCAATTTTTGCTTTTGTTGTGATTGCTTTTGATGTATTTGTCATGAAATCTTTGTTCGTTCCTATGTCCAGAATGGTATTTTCTAGGTTGTCTCCCAGGGTTTTTGTAGTTTTGGGTTTTACATTTAAATCTTTAATCCATCTTGAGTTGCTTTTGTATATGGTGCAAGGAAGGGGTCCAGCTTCAATATTCTGCATATGGCTAGCCAGTTATCCCAGAATCATTTATTGGAGTCTTTTTCCCATTGCCTGTTTTTATCTATTTTGTCAAAGATCAAATAGTTGTAGGTGTGATGCCTTATTTCTGGGCTGTCTATTCTGTTCCATTGGTCTATGTGCCTGTATTTGTACCAGTAACATGGTGTTTTGATTACTGTAGCCTTATACTATAGTTTGATGTTAGGTAACGTGATGCCTCCAGCTTTGCTCTTTTTGCTTAGAATTGTCTTGGCTATGCGGGCTCTTTTTTTTATCCATATGAATTTTGAAATAGTTTTTTTCTAATTCTGTGAAGAATGCTGTTGGTACTTTGATAGGAATAGCATTGAATCTAATCTGTTACTCTACTACTTCCTATATTATTTTGAAGCAATTTGCAGGAATTGTAAATATGTCAGTAAATACCTCTCAAAGACGAGGACTCTATTATTTAACATAATCGTGGTACTATTTTAATGCTTTAAAAATAAAATTATCAATTCTTTCATATTATAAAATATGCACAGTGTAAATTTTTCAATTGCCTCATAAACATCGTAACTTTTCTCGGTTTATTAGTTTTGCTGAATCTGTCTCCAAAATACCTTCATATATTGCAAATGGTTGATATATCTCTAAAGTCTCTTTTAAATTTTAGTTCCTTTTTTGTGCAATCTATTGATAGAGACGAAGATATTTGTCCAAAGACACATATTTAAAATATTAGTTTTATTGAGGTATAATGTACATATAATTCAATTTTGGGNTTATTGAGGTATAATGTACATATAAATTCAATTTTGGGTGAATAATTCAAGGAACTTAGACAAATGACCACATAATTACCACCACAGTAATAATATATAGAACATTTCTATTAACCCTAAAAGTTCTCTTGTGCTCATTTTTAATGGCTATTATTTATTTTATCGAAAGGATGAAAGGCAAAATTAACAATGAAAAAAGGTACATGTGGCAAAATCTCGAGGAAATCAGGTATAAGCTTCCAAAAGTCCTCTCCCAGTATTGTTGCATAGGAATAAATTAATTCCTTCTGCATGGAGTAGTGACAGCACATGCAAAATGTTGTGGGGTTTATTCAACTTATTTTAGATTCAGCGGGTACATGTGGAGGACTGTTACCTGGGTATACTATGTGAGGATGATGTTTGGGGTATGAATTATCCTGTCACCCAGTTACTGAGGATAATACCTGGCAACTAGTTTTCCAACTCTTGTGCCCTTGCCTAGCTTCCCCGTCTAACAGTCTCCAGTGTCTATTATTACCATCTTTATGTCCTTGAGTGACCAATGTTTAGCTACCACTTATAAGAGAGAACATGCAGTATTTGGTTTTCTGTTCTTGCATGGATTTGCTTAAGATAATGTCCTACAGCTGCATCCATGTTGCTGCAAAGAATTTTTTTTATGGCTGCATAGCATTCTGTGGTATACATATACTATATTTTCTTTATCTAATCCACCATTGATGGGCACCTAGGTTGATTTCATATCTTTGCTTTTGTGAATAGTGCCATGAAGAACATACACATGCGTGTGTCTTTTTGGAATAATGATCCATATTTGTTTGGTTATAGACCCAGTAATAGGATTGCTGTGTTGAATGATAGCTCTGTTTTCAGGTATTTGAGAAATCTCCAGAGTACTTTCCACAGAAGCTGAACTAATTAACATTCCCACCAACAGCATATAAGCATTCTTTTTTCTCCATGGACTTGCCAGTATCTGCTTTTTTTTTTTTTTGACTTTTAATAGTAGCCATTCTGACTGGTTTGAGATGATATCTCATTGTAGTTTTGATTTGCATTTCTCTAAGCATTAGTGATATTGAGCATTTTTCAAATGTTTGTTTAGCCACTTGTATGTCTTATTTTGAAAAGTGTCTGTTCCTTTTTTTGTCCACTTTTACTGAAGTTTTTACTTGTTCAATTGTTTGAGTTCCTTATTCATTCTGGATATTAGACATTTGTTGATCTATAGTTTATGAATATCATCCCCCATTCTGTGGCTTACCTGTTTACCCTGTTGGTGGTGGTTTCTGCTGCTGTGCAGAAGTTCTTTAGCTTAATTAGGTCACATTTTTCCATTTTTTGTTTTCGTTGCAATTGTTTTTCAAGACTTAGTCATGAATCATTTTTTCAAGGCTGATGTCCAGAGTGGTGTTTCTGCAGTTTTCTTTGTGCATTTTTATAGTTTGATATCCTTTCCATTTAAAACTGTAATCCATCTTGAGACAATTTTTGCATATTGTGAAAGGTAGGGGTACAGTTTTATTCTTCTGTTTATGCCTAGCTAACTATGCCAGCATCATTTATGGAATAGGAAGTCCTTTCCACAGTGCTTATTTTTTTCAACGTTGTCAAAGAATAGATGGTAGTGATTGTGAAGCTTTTATTTCTGGGTTCTCTATTTTGTTACATTTGCCTACATATCTAGTTTTGTACCAGTACCATGCTGTTTTGGTTACTGAAGTCTAATAGTGTATTTTGAAGTCCCATAATGTGATGCCTCCAGCTTTGGATTTTTTGTTTGTTGTTTTTGCTTAGGATTGCTTTGCCTATTCAGGCTTTTTTTTTGTTTGTTTTTTGTTTCCGTATTATTTTTAGAATAGTTTTACCAATTCTGTGAAAATTGGCATTGGTAGTTTGATAGAAATAGCATTGAATCTGAAAATGGCTTTGAAGAATGTGGCCATTTTGATGATATTGGTTCTTTCAATCCATGAGTATGAAATGTATTTCTATTTGTTTCTGTCATCTGAAATTCCCTTACTTATTCCATGAAGCCAGTATTACCCTGATGAAAACCTGGCAAAAACACAACAAATAAGGAAAACTACAATATCCTTGATAAATATAGATGCAAAAATACTCAACAAAATACTATCAGGTTGGTGCAAAAGTAATTTGGTTTCTTGCCATTACTTTACCTTTAGTGGCAGAAAAAGCCAATGACTTTTGCACCAACGTAATAACAAACTGGATTAAATAGCACATCAAAAAGTTAATTCACCATGGTCAAGTAGGCTTCATTTCTGGGATAAAAGGTTGTTTCAACACATGCAAATCAATAAATGTGATTTACCACATAAACACGATGAAAAACAAAGACCATATGATCATCTCAATAGATTCAGGAAAAGCTTTTGGTCAATCCAACATCACTTCATAATAATACCCTCAATAAACCAGGCACTTAGGAAACATAACTCAAAATAATTTAAAAAATCTGTGACAAACACACTGTCAACATCACACTGAATGGGCAAAAACTGGAAGCATTTCCCTTGAGAACTGGAACAAGACAAGGATGCCCATTTTTACCACTCTTATTCAACATAGTTCTAGAAGTCTTAGCCAATGCCATCAGGCAAGAGAAATAAATAAAAAGCATCCATATTTCAAAATAAGAAGTCCTACTATCTCTCGTTGTTGACAACATGATTCTATACCTAGAAAAACCTAAAGACTCTACAACAAAAGGCTATTAGATAAACAATTTTAGCAAAGTTTTAGGATACAAAATCAATATACAAATATCAGTAGCATTTCTATATACCAATCAAGTTAAAGCTGCATGCCAAATCAAGAATGCAATCACATTTACAAGAACAACACAAAAATTAAAATACCTGGGAATACATCTAACCAAGGAGGATAAAGATCTCTATGAGAAGAACCTTGTGCTCCTTTGAAATCGATCTCCTCTGTTTTGTCAACCACTGATGTGCATTTTATCATCATACTTCTTCCCCTTCAAGGATTACTTGCAAGTGTAATTTTATAGTATGTAGGCTTTTGTGACTAGCTTCTTAAACTTATTATAATATTTTTGAGATTTATTAATGTTATTGCATGTTTCAGTAGTCATTCATTTTTATTGGTACACCGACCATATTCCATTGTGTGGATTAACCACATAAAGTACTTTTATTTTACAACATAGGTTACCTAAGCAAAATATTTTGCCAATATGTTGTTTTTGTCACATTTGGATAGTCATAATCACGAAGTTAGAAAGAAAATAAATGGAATCACCTGGTTTATAAAATTATATTGATTATTTCTTTCTGTTTTTCAGGAGTGTCTACAATTAATCTCAACATGGCTTTTTAAATACAACTCTAAAGTGTGCAGCAATAATTTTTCAAAGACATACTGAAATACAGCTTTTCAGAAACTCTTTATGATTATGAAAATCTGGAGATAAGACGATTGTAATCAACGGGAGAATTTCTTATAAGCAAAAAGATTCTAGCAAACACATTTTAGAAGGAGATTTATAAACAGAGTCAGGTTGTGCTCCAAATGACTGAATTCAAAAATCAGAATTATCATTTTTATAAGTCTGAAGTATGAGCAAATACTGAATTCCTAGCAAGAGATGCTGAATTATCAATCACTCACTGTT
>NW_016815037.1:42517-51760 GCF_001698545.2 Rhinopithecus bieti
TTTTTTTTTTTCTCTCTCCCTCTCTCTACTGATATATTGAGTATCTTCCATCTGAAAAGAAAGCAAAAAGAAAAACAATTAAAATGGTCATTTGTATATCTTCTTTTTAAAATTGCCTATTCATGCCCTTACCCCACTTTTTGATGGGATTGATTGTTTTTTTCTTACTGATTTGTTGAGTTCATTGTAGATTCTGGATATTAGTCCTTTGTTAGATGCACAGATTGTGAAGATTTTCTCCCACTCTGTGGGGTGTCTGTTTACTCTGCTGTTCCTTTTGCCATGGAAAAGCACTTTAGTTTAATTAAGTTGCAACTATTTATCTTTGTTTTTGTTGCATTTTCTTTGAGGTTCTTAGTCATAAAATTCTTTCCTAAGTCAATGTCTAGAAGGGTTTTCTAATGTTATCTTTTAGAATTTTATAGTTTCAGGTCTTAGATTTAAGTTCTTAATTAAACATATGAAAAAATGCTCAACATCACCAATGAACAGGGAAATGCAAATCGAAACCACAATGCGATACCACCTTACTCCTGCAAGAATGGACATAATCAAAAAAATAAAGGGAAAAGAAAAAAAAACAGTAGATGTTGGCATGGACGTGGTGATCAGTGAACACTTCCACACTGCTGGTAGGAATGCATACACTATGGAAAACACTGTGAAGATTCCTAAAAGTAGAACTACCGTTTGATCCTGCAATCCCACTACTGGGTATCTACCTAGGGGGAAAAAAAGTCATTATATGAAAAAGATAGTGCACACACATGTTTATAGCAGCACAATTCATAACTGCAAAATCGGGGACCCAACCCAAATGCCCATAAATCAGCGAGTAGATAAAGAAACTGCTGTGTGTGTGTGTGTGTATATATATACACACATATATATACACATATATACCTACATATACACACCTATACACACACACATATATACCCATATATATACATATATATAATGTATATACACATATATGTGTGTGTGTGTATATATATGATGGGATACTACTCAGCCATAAAAAGGAATGTATTCACAACATTTGCAGTGACCTAGATGAGACTGGAGACTATTATTCTATGTGAAGTAACTCAGAAATGAAAAAACATACATTGTATGTTCTCACTGATATGTGGGAGCTAAGTGATGAGAATGCAAGGGCATAAGAATGATACATTGGGCTTTGGGGACTTGGGGGGAAGAAAGGGAGGGGGGCAAGGGGTAAAAGAGTGCATATATGGTGCAGTATATACTGCTCAGGTGACGGGTGTACCAAAATTTCACAAATCACCACTAAAGAACTTACTCATTTAACCAAATACTACCGGTACCCTAATAACTTATGGGAAAACTAAAGAAAACAATTAAAATGAACAAAAAAATCACTTGTAGTGAATCTGTCTGTAGTCTACTTATTACCTTAGGCATCTTCCCATTAATAGCCAAGGTTTAAAATAAAAATAGAGGTTTAGCTTCCATTTCTAAGTAAGAACATGAAGTATTTGCCTTTTTGTTTTCCTGCATTCGTTCGCTTAGGATAATGACCTTCAGCTCCATTCATGTTGCTGCAGAGGACATTATTTCATTCCTTTTTATGGATGCATAGTATTCCATGGTGCATATGTATGACATTTTATTTTCCAGTCTACCACCGATGATCATTTAGGTTGATTCCATGTCTTTACTATTGTAAATCATACAGTAATGAACATATGCATGCATATGTCATTGTGGTAGAAATATTTACATTCCTTTGAGTACATATGCAGTAATGGGATTACTGGGTCAAATGGTAATTCTGTTTTGAATTCTTTGAAAATTGCTATGCTGCTTTCCACAATGACTGAACTAATTTAAATTCCCACCAGCAGTGTATAAGCATCCCCTTTTCTTGCAACCTTGCCAAAATCTGTTACTTTTTAATAATAGCCATTCTGACTACTATGAGATGGCATCTGTCATTTTGATTTGTATTTTTCTATTGATTAGTAATGTTGAGCATTTCTTCATATGCTTCTTGCCCACATGTAGGTTTGAAGAGTCTGTTCGTGTCCTTTGCCCACTTTTTAATGGGGTTTTGTGTTTTCTGCTTTTTAAGTTCCATATATGTTCTGGATGTTAGAACTTTGTCAGATGCATAGTTTGCAAGTATTTTCTCCCATTCTATAAGCTGTATGTTTATGCTGTTGATAATTTATTTTGCTGTGCAGACATTCTTTGGTTTAATTAGGTCCCATTTGTCAATTTTTCTTTTTGCTGCAATTGCCTTTGGCATTTTCATAAATTGTTTCTGCAAGGGTCTATATACAGAATGGTATTTCCTAGGTTATCTTTCTATCTTCCTAGTTTTTTATAGTTTTAGGGTTTACATTTAAGTCTTTAATTTCTCTTTAGCTAACTTTTATATGGTGTAAGGAAGGGGTCCAGTTTCAATCTTCTGCCTATGGCCAAACAGTTATCCCAGCACCATTTATTGAATAGGGAATCCTTTCCCCATTGCTTGTGTTTGTCAGCTTTGTTGAAGATCAGATGGTTACAGGCATGTAGGCTTATTTCTGGGCTCTCTCTTCTGTTGCATTGGTCTATGTGCCTGTTTTTGTACCACTACCATAATGTTTTGGTTACCAGAGCTTTGTAGTACAGTTTGAAGTTGAGTAATGGTATGCCTCTAGGTTTGCTCTTTTTGTTTAGGATTGCCTTGACTATTCTGGCTGTTTTCTGGTTCCATATGAATTTTTAATTAGTTTTTTTCTAATTTTGCAAAGAAAGTCATTGGTACTTTAATAGAAATAGCATTGAGTTTTTTCTTGTAAATTTGTTTAAGTTCCTTGTAGATTCTGGATATTAGCCCTTTGTCAGATGGATAAATTGCAAAACTTTTCTCCCATTTTGTGGGTTGCCTGTTCACTCTGATGATAGTTTCTTTTGCTTTGGAGAAGCTCTTTAGTTTAATTAGATCCCATTCAAGAAGGAAAAGCCCCATCAAAAAGTGGGTGAAGAATATGAACAGACACTTCTCAAAAGAAGACATTTATGCAGCCAACAAACAGTTGAAAAAAGCTCATCATTACTGATCATTAGAGAAATGGAAATCAAAACCACAAGGAGATACCATCTCACATCAGTTAGAATAATGACTATTAAAAAGTCAGAAACAACAGATGCTGGAGAGGATGTGGAGAAATAGAAATGCTTTTACACTGTTGGTGGGAGTGTAAATTGGTTCAACCATTGTGGGAGACAGTGTGGAGATTCCTCAAGGATCTAGACCCAGAAATACCATTTGACCTGACAATTCCATTATTGGGTATATATCCAAAGGATTATAAATCATTCTACTATAAAGACACATGCACATGTATGTATACTGCAGCACTATTCACAATAGCAAAGACTTGGAACCAACTCAAATGCCCATCAATGTTAGACTGGGTAAAGAAAACATGTCACATATACACCATGGAATACTATGCAGCCATAGAAAAGAATGAGTTCATGTCCTTTGCAGTGACATGAATGAAGCTGGAAACCATCATTCTCAGGAAACTAACACAGGAACTCAGAAAACCAAACACTGCATGTTCTTACTCATAAGCGGGAGTTGAAAAATAAGAACACATGGACATAGGGAGGAGAACATCACACGCCGAGGCCTGTTGGGAGGTAGGGGAGCAAGGGGAGGGCGAGCATTAGGTAAATACCTAAGGCATGTGGGGCTTAAAACCTAGATGATGGGTGGATGGGTGCAGCAAACCACCATGGCACATGTATACCTATGTAACAAACCTGCACATTCTGCATGTGTGTCCCAGAACTTAAAGTACAATAAATAAAATTTTAAAAGTAATAGCATTGAACCTGTAGATTACTTTAGGAAATATGGCGAATTTAATAATATTGAATATTGCTATTCTTGAGCATAGAATACTTTTCCATTTGTTTTTGTCATCTCTGATTTCTATGCACAGTTTTCTGTAATTTTCATTGTAGGGATCTTTTACATCCCTGGTTTGCTACATTTATACATGTTTAATTCTTTTTGTGGCTATGGTGAATGGGATTATGTTCTTGATTTTCTCTCCTCTTGAACATTGTTGATATATAGAAATGCTACTAATTTTTGTACATTGATTTTATTTCCTGAAATTCTGCTGAAGTTGTTTATCAAATCTAGAAGCTTTTGAGCACACTATGGGGTTTTTGGCATAGAATCACATCATTGACAATCAGAGATATTTTGACTTCCTCTCTGTTTGGATGTGTTTTATTTCTTTATCTTGCCTGCTATCTTGCCTGGCCAAGACTTCCACTACTATGTAGAATAGAAGTGGTGAGAGTGGCATCTTTCTCTTGTTTTGGTTCCCTAGGGGGATGCTTCCAGCTTTTATCCTATCAGTCTGATGTTGACTGTAATTTTGTCACAGATTGCTCTCATTATTTTGACGTATGTTCCTTCAATGGTTAGTTTGTTGAGGGTTTCTAACATGAAGTACTGTTGGATTTTGTTGAAAACTTTACTGCATCTATTAAAGTGATCCCGTGTTTTGTGGTTTACTTGTTCTGTTTATGTGATGAATCACATTTATTGACTTGCATATGTTGAACTAAACTTGCATCCCAGGGGTAAAGCCTACTTGAATGTGGTGTATTCGATTTTTGATACGCTGTTGGATTCAGTTTTCTAGTATTGGGTTGAGTATTTTTGCATCTATGTTTCCCAAGAATATTTGCTTTATTTTTATGTTGTTTCTCTGCCAAGTTTTGATATCTGGATAATGCTGGCCTTATATGAGTTAAGGAGGAGTGCCTTTACCTCAATTATTTGTAATAGTTTTAATAGGAATAGTACCAGCTCTTCTTTATACATCTGATAGAAATTCACTGTATCTGGCCCTGGGCTTTTCCTGGCCAGTAGACTTTTTATTACTGATTCAATTTTGGACCTCCTTATTAGTCTGTTTAGGGATTCAATTTCTTTCTGATTCAATATTGGGAAGTGTAACTTTTAGTAGCCTCTGAAAGTGTTCAATTTCTGTGGGTTTTATCGTAATGTCCTCTTTACCTTTTCTGATTGTGTTTATTTGAATCTTTCCTCTTTTTTTCTTCTTGGGTAATGTGATACCTCCAGCTTTGTTCTTTTTGCTTAGAATTTTATTCTCTGGTCTAGTTAGTTGTCTATCAGTCTTATTTATTCTTTCAAAGAAAAAAGTAGATTTGTTGATCTTTTGTGTAGTTTTTCCTATCTCAGTTTTCTTTAGACTCTGATTTTGCTTATTACTTGTTTTCTGCTAGTGTTGGGTTTTATTTGCTCTGGTTTCTCTAGTTCTTCTAAATGTGATGTTTAGTTATTAATTTAAGATCTTTCTAACTTTTTTATGTGGGCATTTAGTACTAAAACTTACCTCTTAATATTCTATAGCTGTGTTGCAGAGATTCTGATATGTCACATTATGGTTATTAGTTTCAAATAATTTGTTTCTACCTTAATTTCATTGTTCACCAAATAGTCATTTAGGAGCAAGTTGTTCCATTTTCCTGCTAATTATATGGTTTTGAGAAATATTCTTTGTATTGATTTCTATCAAGTGTGCTGGATATGATTTTTTTTTTTCAATTTGCTGAGAATTGCTTTATGGACAAAATGTGGTTGACTTTAGAGTATGAACCATGTGTACATGAGAATGCATATTCTGTAATTTTTGAATGGTGAGTTCTGTAAATGTTTATTAGGACCAATTGGTCATGTATTGAGTGCAGACCCTAAATATCTTGGTTAATTTTCTGCCTTGATGATATGTCTAACACTGTCAGTGGGGTGATGAAGTTTTCTACATTGTGTGATTAAGTTTCTTTGTACATCTCTAATAACTTGCTTTATGTATCTGAGTACTACTGTGTTTGATGCATATATANTAGCTCATCTGACTATTTTGGAGAACCAGTCTTTGAGCTCTGAGATTCTCTCCATGGCTCCATGAATTCTGCTGTTAATATTTATGATACTAGGGAATCCTTGAAGTGCGTTTCCAGCTCTGTCATATCAGTTTGGTTCTTTCTTAAAATGGCTGCTTTGTCTTTCAGTTCCTGTATCATTTCATTACATTTTGTCAATTCCTCGGATTGAGTTTCAACTCTCCCCTGGATGTTGATGATCTTCTTTCCTATACGTATTTTGATTTCTATTTCTGTCAGTTCAGCAATTTCAGCCTGGTTAAGAACCATTGCTGGGGATCTAGTGCAGTTTTTTGGAGGCTATAAGACCCTCTGGCTTTTTTAGTTTACAGAGTTCTTGTGCTGGTTCTTTCTCCTCTGTGTGGGATGGTGTTTCTTCAGTCTTTCAGGTTTCTGTCCTTTGGATGTTTTGTTGTTATTTTGCTTTTATCTTTTTTGAAGCTCATGAGGGTTTGATTGTGGTATAAAGTGAGTTCAGTTGACTGGCTTTGTTTCGGGAAGATTTTAGATGGTCAAATCTCAGCTCATCACTTCTGCTCTGCATGTTCTAAATCTGGGATGCTGGTATCAGGCTGTGGCTTTGTTCTCTGGCCCCTCAATTTTAGGAGCTTTCTGGGTTGGAGGGGCCAAATTGTTCCTGTTCCACTGGCTATCACGCTGTGTTGGGTGTTTCTAGCCAAAGCACTTTTTCAGGGATGTAGCAGCAGGATTAATGCTTGCTCATACATGCCAGCAGGCATAGTGGTGCAATGGAGAACATGCACATTAGCTGGGGTGGGGTTAAATTGGCAATTTTAATATTTCTACATAGCAGACATTTTTTCTTTTTACTTAACTAGATGTATAAATATATGTGTAATATACCTGCAAATACCATTTGATAAGATATATTTAACTTAAAAGTCAATATGCAATCAATAAGATTTTCAATATCTTAAATATTTAATAATCTTGTTTTTTTCAAATATGTATGGCTACATTATTGCTCATAATAAAGCCAGACACTATTGACAACTATTTATTGAGCACCTTCTCTATGTTATTTAATTAATCTACAGTGCTTTAAAATTCAGAGCCATTAAATCAAATAGCTTAAATAGCATATCTTTTCTCAAATATAAAATATAGTGAAACAGTACTTTTTTTATAGTTAACTTTTTCAGGTTAATATGATTTATGTAACACATACTTTCTGAGCATACACAAGGTCCTAGGCATTGTAAAGAAATGAAGTGAGTACAGCAGATGAAATGAATAACTAATTGAGGGTTTCCAGGTGACTTCACAAGAGAAAGGACCTATTTAAGCTATATTTTTCTCCAACTTTACTGAGGTGTGATTGACAAATAAAGATTTTATATATCTAAGATGTATAACATGATGTTTTCGTATAAATATATATTGTAAAATTATTAACAATCAAACTAGTTAATATATCCATCAACTCACATAGTTATAATTTATGTGTGTGTGGTGAGAACAATTGAGATCTAGTCTTAGCACATTTCGAGTATGCAATACACTAATTAACCATAATCACATGGTGCACATTTGGTCTCTAAAATTTATTTACCTTGTAACTAAAAGTTTGTATACTTTGGCCAAAGTTTCCCCATTATTCTCACACCCCAGGACCTAATAACCTGATTTTGCCAAGTTCTCTATCCATGTTTTCCTGTATCTGGTTAAGCTTTCTTAAAACTATTATTTTGAATTATTTACCAATCCAATTCTAGATCTCAATTCCTTTGAGGTTTGTTACTGGGTGATTTTTATGTTCTTTGGAAGGCAGCTATGCTCACTGCCTTACCACCAATGCCATGTATTGTGTTTCTTTGGTGTTGTCATGTATCCTTGATTTTACCTGTTTCTTGAAATCTTGTATTGCTATCTTCCCATTTGAAGAAGCAGTCACTTCTTTACTGACTGGCTTTAGAAAAAAAAAAAATGCCTTTACCAGTAAGTCTTGTCAGGGATTCTGAAGTTTTCTCACATCTTTTCTGTGAATATGTCTGTTCTACACCTCTTATTTATTCTTGGTGGTGGGGGAAGGATTCTTAAGATTGTATACCTTCTCCCTATTTTGCAAAGCCAAGACAGATGCTGAGAGTCTCTTACTAGTTTTCCATAGAGTGGTCCCTTAAATATTCAACTTTGTGTGTCTTCTTCCAATCACACAGTGTCAAGTTAACTGTCTACATGTGCTCACAAGTCATTTTCAGAGGCTCACATATACTGTCTCTGCAAATGCACATGGGGAGCAAGCCACATGTTTGAGAGGAAGAGTGTGAAGTGAGTAGAGCTTTGAGGTGCCTTTGGACCAGTTGGGGGGTCTCCAGGTAAGGCTCATAAGTGGGCTTTCTGTTTACGTCTATGAAGCAGTTAGTAGAATTTATGACTGTTTTTGAAATTCCAAGCCCTGGTTGCTACGATTTTCTGCCTCCCTTTTCTGTTTCCAGCTTTTCCTAACCCCTCAATCATGCTGATCACCTCAGTGCTGAGTGAAGCAACTAAGAATGCTTGCCTTCTTGGGCAGTATACCACCTGACTTAGAAGCCAGACTCTCACTGTCTAGCCTCTCACTTTTCTCTGTGAGAGAAATTGTGGGCTGAGTTTATATCCATTAGCAATTAACTGAGTCACCTCAGAAGAGTGGTGATGTGGGTAAGTAAATGTATTCTTTCTATCCTCGTCAGTGTATTTATTATTGGAATATTATTTTTCTCCAGTAGTGTGCTGGAACTTCTACCCTAGACTCCACACAGGTACTCTCATCAGTCTGTGATTGCCAAAATTGATGTTTCTGTGAAAATATGACAGTAGACTCCTATTCTGTCATAATGCTGTCAATCCTGAACAATTATTTTCTGAATAATTCTTACATGTCATACAGGAGTAAACAATTAGATGTCAATTTTAGTTACACAAATATAAGTTTAACCCACATCGATACTACTAATTCAAATATACTATTATTGTTTTCTTTTCTTGTTTTCTCTTAAAGTTTTATGATTAAAATTGTAAAATATCAAAATGTAATCTTTGAAGACATTAATTTCTACCATTGAAGCTTAACTTATATATTTTATTATGTATACGTTCAAATAAAATTCCACACGGCTTTTCCTAAAACTTAAATATATACCAGTAGCCAAACACTACAGAAGGAACCAGAGTCCACAGACACATAAAGACATGTTTATATAAAAATGAGTAATATATTTTCAGAATAAGAAAACTATCTTAACCACGTCTTTCCAAATAAGGATGAGCTTAAAATTTAGGACCCAT
>NW_016815037.1:56529-58691 GCF_001698545.2 Rhinopithecus bieti
TTTAATTTACTATTAATATTTACAAACACACTTCTTGAAATTTTAGCACTGAAAATGTTATCTGAAAGTAATCATTTTCTAATGATGTTTGTCACTAAATGAAAGTTTGTTGATATATTGAGATGGTAGATTTTTGTTTCTGATCTATGAGTACATAGCTCTTAAAATATATTTTCCATGACACCCTTTTCTTGAGACAATGCTAGGTAAATATATTAACTCCACACCTATGCTAAGTAAGAATCTTTGAATAAAAAAACTACACTGAGAAGTCTTATCACTGCATAATAATGTAAGCAGTATTTCTCCTTGAAATACTCTATCATTTTTCTGGGTATTTCAATTTGATTGGTGTAAGACTGTCTATTCAGCATATCCTATTTTTGTTTCAAGTAGGCTTTCCATGTTTAGCAAATAAATCCTAGTCTCAAACTGCCCTTTGACTATTATTTGGCTGTTTCTTCTCATATTGGTTTACATTTAAAAATTGACATAATCACAGGAAGAGATACTGATATATAGATTTCTATGGTTTAAATGTTTCCCCTCCTAAATTCAGGAGTTGCAGAATTTATTAACGGGTAGGATATTTAAGATGTCATTAGGCCATGAGTGCTGCTTCCTTGAGGATGGGATGAAGACTCTTGTAAAAGAGGCTTTATGCAGTGTTTGTCTAGCTTACTCTTCCATATTACTTTAGAAGAGGAAAGTAGCCTTCACCAGACAATAGAAACTGCTGGCTCTTTGATCTTAAAAGGGAACAACACTATCACACATTATGCAGTACATGTTTGTGCTTAAGTTGGTGCTAAATCATTCAAAGATGATCTACTTCTGGGCCACAAAGTTGCCTTAGGTCTTTGTTTCCTGCATTCTGGCCTAGTGCTCCTTGCCCCAATTGTAGTTCAAGTGGGCCCAGGCATGGCTGAGGCTAGCACTTCAGAAGGCACAGTAATGCGCATTGGTGGTAATTTGGTGCTAATGGGGTGCTAACTCCATGTGGTGCCAATTTTACAAGTGCACAGAGTGCATGAGCTGTAGAGGCATGGCATAGTCCACTTAAATGTCAAATAATGCCTCAGACAGTTTTGGGGCCTGGGCAGAGACCTGCCACCAGAGCAGAGTTGTTGCAGAAAGCTCTCTAGAGCAATACTTAGAGTGGAGCTGTGGGATTAGGGCCACTCCTGAGACCCCAGACCTCTAGAGCCACCAACACACAATGCCAGCTTGGGAGAGCCACAGGTATCTCACTGCAACCTGTGAGAGTTGTGTCATGGGCTGTGTCCAACAAAGGGGTGAGTTTACCTGGAGCCTTAAGGACCCTGCCCTCACTCCAATTTGTATGGAAGGTGGAACGTGGCACAAAGATTATTCAAGCCTCAAGATTTAATAATTTTTGCCTTGTGTTTTGGACTAACCTAGGACCTGTTTCTCCTTTGACCTTTCCTATGTCTCCCTTTTGGAATGGAAATATCTGTTCTTGGCCTATACTGCCACTGTATTTTAGAAAGACATAGCTTGTTTCATTTTATAGGCTCACAGTTGGAGGTTTTCCTCAGGATGAATTGTATCTTGAGTGGACCTCATATGATATTTAGCTAAGATGTTGGACTTAGACTTTAAAGTTGATGTTGAAATTAGTTAAGAATTTTGGGACTAAATGGAATAAATGTATTTTGCAAGTGAGAAGGACAAGAATTTTGGGAAGCCAGGGATGGATATTATTGTTTGAATGTGTCTTCTCCAAAATTTGGGTGTTGACAATATTAATAGATGGGACCTTTATTATATGATTATGCCATGGAGCCTGCTACCCTGTTAGTGGAATTTAAGGTCCCTTTAAAAGTGGCCTAACAGTGTTAGGTTAACATGCTCTTCTGACTTCTTTGGAAGAAGCTCTAACCAGAAAACTGAACCTGCTGAAACCTTGATCTTAGTCTTTCCAGGCTCCAGAGTTCTGAGAATATAAATCTATGTTCTTTATGATTACCGAGTTATTGGGGAAAACCCCACCCCCGATATTCAACGTGAGTTCTTTTCTATTTCCCTAAGCGTCGGCTGGTCTGAGAAATAAAACAAGAATATGAGAGAAAAATTTCAAAGCTGAGTGTCCAGGGGAGACATCACATGTTGGCAGGTTCCATGATGCTCCCTGAGCTGTA
>NW_016815037.1:58842-74371 GCF_001698545.2 Rhinopithecus bieti
TCAGCAATATTTCTATTTGCTTTTGAAAGAAGAGAAATATGGCTCTGTTCCACCTAGCTCACCGGCAGTCAGAGTTTAAGGTTCTCTCGTTTCCTGAACATTGCTGTTATCCTGTTCTTTTTTCAAGGTGCCCAGATTTCATATTGTTCAAGCACACATACTCTACCAACAATTTGTGCAGTTAACACAATCATCACAGGGTCCTGGGTGACATAATCCTCCTCAGCTCACAAAGATGAGGGAACTAAGAGTAAAGACAAGCATAGGAAATCACAAGGGTATTGACTGGGGAAGTGATAAGTGTCCATGAAATCTTCGCAATTCATGTTCAGAAATTGCAGTAAAGACGGGCGTAAGAAATTAAAAAGTATTAATTTGGGGAACTAATAAATGTCCATGAAATCTTCACAATTTATGTTCTTCTGCCATGGCTTCAGCTGGTCCCTCCGTTCGGGGTCCCTGACTTCCCACAACACCGAGTCTCAAGTACTTTGTTAGAGCAGTACAAATGGACTAAGACACAAATGAACGTGAGCATTTTCCATCAGTTTAATACACACTCATTCATATTACTGGAAGATAGATCCATTTTGATCATCTATGTTTAGATAAAAGTTTTATATTCAAAATTATGAGCAAGCATTTTTGAGATACTATTTCTGCATTCACTATACATTCATTAAGACCTTGACCACCCATATATTCTTAATAGATTTTTTCTTCTAGAATCATGTGTAAGCTTGACATCTTTAATATTTGTTCCTATCACAATTCTAGCAAGATGTTTTCTATATGCATAAGGGAAAGGAATTACCAGCCAAATCACTGAATTTATCTATAATAACATGTGCAATACCATTCACTAAAATTCACACTTTATCTACATCCACTGAATAACTTGTAGGGGTTTTCTGACAGAAGAAAATCATTTGTTTGCTAAATTCCTTGATTTTTTTGAACTTGACACAAATATTTTTGTGGGGAATACAGAATTGAAATGATAGTACCTCTTCAGGATTTTCTTTTTTCAGTCTCTCAAACTCTCATTTTCAAGTTTGAAAGACTTCATTTTAATGGGGTTGCTGTAGGATTAAATTAGATAATATGTGTAAAGAACTTAATGCAGTTTGTGTCACAATATTAGCTCTTTGTGAAATGATGTAAACAATGACATCAGTCACACAATAATGATGCTGATAATGAAGGCTATAACAACATCAATCGTAACTAAATTGATGAATCATCGAGTTTCTAAGATACACGTTCAAGTTCTAGCCATGGAGCAGAGATGCCTCCTCAGGTTGCTTATCCAGTTGTTCAGTCATAAGTGCTAGCTTTTGTTCCATCAACACATTGTCATCTCTCAGCCAATTTCTGTGTTGCACCATGGGTAAAACTGTGTGCTCATCTGGCCCAAAGCTTCCTGACCACTGATATTTAATGGTTGCCACAGTTACTGAATAGTATTTTTGAATGGCTGCTTTTGCTTTGTTTGCTTTTTTTTCCCTGGTGAATATTTGTCAGGATTATTTCTCATGAAGTAACCAAGATCAAATGATATACATTTGAAAAAATATATATATATGCTTACAAGGATAGAGAAAAATAAGTTGAAAGCTTTTATTGACACATTAAATTAATTTTGTCTAATTAGGCCTCCACTATCTTTTTGTTGCACTTGCTTTTGGGTTCTTGGTCATAAACTCTTTGCCTAAGCCAATGGCTAGAAGAGTTTTCTGATGTTGTCTTCTGGAATTTTATGGTTTCAAGTCTTAGATTTAAGTCTTTGATCCATTTTGAGTTGACTTATTTTATAAGGTTAGAGATGAGGATACAGTATCATTCTACTACATATGGTTTGCCAAGTATTCCAGTATAGTTTAGTAGGGTGTCTGTAGGGGTTCTGCCAGCTGCTAAGTATGTCTATACCAATTATGCATTCTGGCACTGGGGAAATGACCACAGGAAGAGTCTGGAGACCAACTGGACCCACTGTAAGTCAGACCTGAACTAAAACTCCATTAATTATCTGTCCTCCATAAGCCCCTACTTTCAACTGGAGGACCACAGTGACATTTTGGATCCCCTGGAAACAACGTAAGCTGAGAGCCAGTGTCCAGTACTTCCATATATTGCCGATCATTTCCCTTTCCCCAGTGCACAGTTACCCTCGTAAAAGGCCAGAGGTCTCCTTGCAGAAGGGTTGGAGAAAGATTCACTGCATAAATTGTTGGTAATGTAGTGGGGTCCTTCCTCAAGGGGACCTGGCCTCCCCTTCATTCAAGGGGTTCTGGTTTGTAAACTGGCTTGAGTCTGGAAATTGATCGAGAGGCTGTGATTCTGTTTTTATAATTCAAATTAGTCTATTGTCCATTCGACCTAGAAGTTTTGTTTGTATAAATTAAGTGGCAATCTAGAAGGCTTCCTATTAATTTCACTTATAGGAACACTGATTAATTAGTCAATGCCACAGCTCCACATGAGTGAGATAATTCTGATTGCAGCTTTGCCTCTGCTGTTGATTATGGTAGTTACACCCACCTTGCCTTTGATGGCTGAATACTGCCACTTGGCCCTGGCCACCTCGGGATCCAATTATTCCATTGTATTTAAATTTTGTAGTTGAACGACTATGGTTCCCACCATTAGATCTGACTTACAGAGAAAAGCAATTACAGGGCTCTTCAAAGATTCAAGTGCTGCCCTCACAAATCTATTTTGCAAGGCATTGGTCAAGGGTATGTATTCTGGACCCTCCAAGCTGGGATGAGTAGGTCTAAAATTACTACTCCACTCCACTATTCCAATCTCCTTAAGCCTTTGGATCCGCTTCTCTACATTAAACCTAGGGAGATCAGGCATTTCCAGCTCACTCACAGTGGGCCACCTTTTAATCTGTATTTCACCTAACCAAGAAATTAACTATTAGAACCTTTTTTTAACTCCCCAAGCTGCAACATCAAAGGTAGAGTCCCTACTTAGTGGGCCCAAATAAATAAATTCAGCCTGATCCAACTCTATGTTCCTCCTACCATCATTCCACACCCTTAATATCTAGTCTCATGTCTGTTCTCCAGATTTGTTTATATAAAGTAGAAAACTCAAGCAGTTCTTTTCAAGTGTAGCGTACCTCCTCATGGGTCACAATCTTAACTTCACCTCTAGTGACCCTCCAGGACTTTAGTTATAGGTTTAGAAGCAAACAGGGGTGTTGGGGGTGGCTCTTAAGGAGAATCAACATTATCTGACCTGGCAACTGCCTCAGGAGAGGTCATCACTGTTGCCTCAGGCAGTGAAGGGTTTATCTGCTCAGACAAAGGTGGAAAGGTTTATGGCAGCATGGGTCAAGGAGGGGATGGGGAAGCTGTATCTTCTGGCAAGAAAGGTTCAGAGTTTTCAAACTCAGTGCCCCCAGATTCATCAGTCTCCTCCTACACATCCCCATTTCTAAGATGCAGGGTCCCATTCTCTTCCAATCAATGCCCTCACTTTATCAGTGGACACCTGGCAAAGCTGTTTGGGAACCTTTTGTTGCAGGTCAGACACTTGCATAATAGCTTGTGTCTGTTTTTTCCATAGTTCCAGTTATTTCTCTAGAGGAGATAAGGCTCTCACTGAGGGCAGTCTTAGACTTGAAGCTCTGTATCTGCTTCTGAAGTCCGGATATAGAATCTGAGTTTATCATTTTCTTTTATCACTTTGTCCACTGAACTTAGGAGCAGTCAACCAGCTTCATTATGTTCTTTGGTTCTCCACATACGGACAAAGGTATTATGTATAGAGTCACTAAACTCCTTGCCTCTCACAGGTAATGAATCAGGAGTGTCAAATGCATTTATTTTGCGTAACTCCAAACAGTTCAGGCAAAGGATTATCAGTGTTCTCCATACTATTAGAAGTAGAGTTCTTAGCATTTGGGGGCTTAATCATATTAAGCAGCCAACTCCAGAAACCCCAAAACCAGTTAAAGAACTCCATCCTTAATATTCTGTTCTTCTAGAACCACTCCTGGTACCAAAATCTAATACGTCAGGTTTCTCTAGAGGGACAGAACTAATGGAATAGATATATAAAGGGGTGTTTATTAAGTATTAACTCGCACAATCACAAGGTCCCACAATAGGCCATCTGCAGGCTGAGGAGCAAGGAGAGCCGGTCCAAGTTCCAAAACTGAAGAACTTGGAGTCCAATGTTCAAGGGTAGAAAACATCCAGCGCAGGAGAAAGATACAGGCTGGGAGGCAAGGCCAGTCTCTCTTTTCATATTTTTTTAACTGCTCATTTATTAGCTGAGTTGGCAGCTGATTAGATTCTGCCCACCCATATTAAGGGCGGGTCTGCCTTTCCCAGCCCACTGGCTCAAATGTTAATCTCCTTCGACAAAACCCTCACAGGCACACCCAGGATCAATACTTTGTATCCTTCAGTCCAACAAGTTGACCCTTGGTATTAACCATCACAGTGGTCTTCACCACACTTGATGTTTTTGTTAAGTTTCTGCATAGCAAAATAATAATAATCAGCAAAGTAAACAGAGAACCCCAAAAGTGGGAGAAAATACAAACAATGTATCCAACAAAGAATATCCAGAATCTACAAGGAACTCAAATCAGCAAAAACAAAACGAAGAATCCCATAAAAAAGTGGGTTAAAGACATGAATAGACAATTCTCAAAAGAATATATACAAGTTGCCAACATATGAAAAAATGCTAAATATCACTAATGATCAGGGAAATGCTAATCAAAACTACCACTGTGCAATACCGCCTTAGTCTTGCAAGAAGAGCCATAATTAAAACATCAAAAAATAGTAGATGTTGGCATGGGTGAGGTGAAAACAGAACACTTTTACACTGCTCATGAAATTCTGAACTAATACAACCACTATGGAAAACAGTATGGAGTTTCCTTATAGAACTAAAAGTAGAACTACCATTAATCAAGAAATCCCACTACTGGGTATCTACCCAGAGGAAAAGAAGTCATTATATTAAAAAAAAAAAACACTGGCACGTACATATTTATTGCAGCAAAATTTGCAATTGCAAAAAGATGGAACCAGCCTAAATACCCATCAATCAATGAATGGATAAAGAAAATGTGGTGTCTATACATAACAGAATATCACTCAGCCATCAAAAGAAATGAAATAATGGCATTTGTAGCAACTTGGATGGAGTTGGAGACAATTGTCCTAAGTGAAGTAACTCAGGAGTAGACAACCAAACATAATATATTCTCACATATAAGTGGAAGTTAATCTATGAAGATGCAAAGGTGTAAGAATGATATAACAGCCTCTAGGGACTCAGGGAAAAAGGTGGGAGAGGGGTGAGAGATTGAAAACTATACATTGGGTACAGTGTACACTGTTTGGGTGATGGGTGCACCAAAATCTCAGAAATCACCATTAAAGAACTTATTCATACAATCAAACACCGCCTGTTTCCCCAAAACTATTGAAATAGTAAATAAATAAAAAACAAAATATAAAAAAAAATAATTTTTTCATTCATGAGTTAAGGCAGATTTACTTGATTCAAGATGCAAAATGCTAAATATAAAACAATGATAGAATTTCTTCTGTACTGTTTGAATTTTTGTATAAATAGTACACTGGAGAGTCAATGAATAAAATGTGCATAACACGTATGATGTCACACAGACTGGTGTTCTATTCCTTGTTTTTCATCTCTTGAGCAAGTAGTTTTCTAAGGTATAGCTGCTTATCTGTAAAATGTAGAGGATATCTATCTCAAAAAGGTTTCTGAGAGGTTTAGAGAGAATGTAAAGTACAGCCAGCTGTATAAAATTCTATAATTTTTTGTTCACCTATTATCACTTTGGGTGTATCCTAAATGTAATAGTTTGTTTTCACATTGCTATAAGGAAATACCTGAGACTGGGTAATTTATAAAGAAAGAGGTTTGACTCACAGTTCTACATGGCTGGAGAGGCATCAGGAAACTTACAATCATGGCATAAGGCACCTCTTCGCAAGGCAGCAGGATAGAAAATGAGTGCAAGCAGGGGCAATCCCAGACACTTATAAAACTATCAGATATGGTGAGACTCATTATCATGAGAACAGCATGGGAGAAACCACCTCTATGATTCAGTTACCTCTACCTGGTCCCACTCTTGACACATGGAGATTATCGGGATTACAATTCAAGGTGAGATTTAGATGGGGACACAGAGCCAAACCATATCATTCTGACCCTGGCCCCTCCCAAAATCTTATGTCCTCAATTTCAAAACAAAATCATGCCCTTCCAACAGTCCCTCAAAGTCTTAAACTTATTCTAACATTAACTCAAAAGTCCAAGTCCAAAGTACCATATCAGACAAGGCAAGTCCCTTCTGTCTATGAGCTTGTAAAATCAAACACAAATTAGTTACTTCCTAGATACAATGAGGGTACAAGCATTGGGTAAATACACCTGTTCCAAATGGGAGAAGCTGGCCAAAACAAAGGAGCTACAGGCCTCATGTAAGTCCAAAATCTAATAGGATAATTATTAAAGTTCCAAAATTATCTCATTTGATTCTGTGTCTCACATCCAGGTCTCACGCTGATGCAAGAATTGGGCTCCCATGGCCTTGGGCAGCTCCACTCTTGTGACTTTACAGGGTACAGCTGCACTCCTAACTGCTTTCATAGCTGATATTGAGTGTCTGCCACTTTTCTTGGCACACAGTGCAAGCTGTGGGTGGATCTACTATTCAGGGGTCTGAAGGATGGTGGCCCTTTTCTCCCAGCTCGACTAGGCAGTGCTTCAGTGGGAACTGTGTGGGGGCTCTAACCCCACATTTTTCTTCTACACTGTCCTAACAGAAGTTCTCCATGAGAGCTTCACCCTTGAATCAGACTTCTGCCTGGAAATCCAGGCATTTCCATACATCTTCTGAAATCTAGGTGAAGGTTCTCAAACCTCAATTTTTGTCTTCTACACACCTGTAGGACCAACATTAGATGGAAACTGCCAAAGCTTGGAGCTTTCATCCTCTGAAGCAATGGCCTAAGCTGTACCATGGCCCCCTTTAGCCATGGCTGGAGCGGCTGAGACGCAGGGCACAAAGTGCTGAGGCTGCACACAGCAGGGAAGCCCTGGACCCGGCCCAGGAAATAATTTTTCTCTCCTAGGCTTCTAGGCCTTTGATGGGAGGGACTGCCACTAAGGTCTCTGACACACCCTGGAGACATTTTCCCCCATTTTTTTGGCAATCACATTTGACTCCCAGTTACTTATGAAAATTTCTGCAGAAGGCTTAAATTTCTCCCCAGAAAAGGAGTTTTTCCTTTCTATTGCATCATCAGGCTGCAAATTTTCCAAACTTTTATGCTCTGTCACCTTTTGAATGCTTTACCGCTTAGAAATTTCTTCCAGCAGATACCCTAAATTACCTTTCTCAAGTTGAAAGTTCCCCAGATCTCTAGGGCAGGGGCAAAAAGCCACCAGTTTCTTTGCTAAAGCATAGCAAGAGTGACCTTTACTCCAGTTCCCAGCAAGTTTCTCATCTCCATCCGAGACCAGCTCAGCCTGGACTTCATTGTCCATATCACTCTCAGCATTTTGGTCAAAGCCATTCAACAAGTCTCTGCAAAGTTCCAAACTTTCCCACATATTCCTGTCTTCTGAGTCTTCCCAACTGTTCCAACCTCTGCCCATTACTCAATTCCAAAGTCACTTCTGCATTCTCAGGCATCTTGTAGCAATGCCCCACTCTTAGTACCAGTTGAACGTAGTAGTCTGCTCCCACATTGCTATAAGGGAGTACTCAAGACTGGGTAATTTATGAAGAAAAGAGTTTTAACTGACTCACAGTTCCACATGGCTGGGGAGGCCTCAAGACACTTACAATCATGGTGGAAGACACCTCTTCACAAGGTGGCAAGATAGAGAATGAGTGCAAGCAGGGGAAATGCCAGACTCTTAAAAAACCATCAGATCTTGTGAGACTCACTCATCATCATGAGAACTCCATGTGGGAGTCACCTCCATGAACCAATTACCTCTACCTGGTCCAACCCTTGACATGTGGGGATTATGGGGATTACAATTCAAGGTGAGATTTTGGTGAGGACACAGAGCCCAACCGTATCACTAATCATAATATTTTTAAAAATTCTAGATTGTATCATACTATGATTTTTCCTGCTGTCAATTTGTGTTCTTATTTTGTTGTATATCTTTCTTATCGTTTGACCTATTGCTCCTTACAAGAGGGCATTAGCTGCGGGGGTCTGCCTTCAGACCCTGACCCAAATGACGGATGAATAAAATGTACACTGACAGAGATACTGTTTTGCCAGTCCTGCCGAGTGTCTGACCGCCTGCACACCAAGGTTTTTTCACTGCGGCCAGCCCTGAGCAGTTTGCACTCCAGGCATTTATTTAGTATACAATTAACAGAAGCTGAGTCAACACACGTGTGGATAATTAACATGGTTAAGAGAGTAGTTCTACGAATGACTAAAGCTTAGGTACTTGGGTTTAAAGTAAACACTATTAGGGGGCAATATCCCTGGTAGACATTCCCCCACAACTGCCCACCCCAGGGCCATCTGGCTTAAAGGTTAATGGAGGTAGGGTAAACAGACTTAACTGGGGAAGCCTCTATTGTCCTTAGTATTTACCCTATGACCTAATGCTCTAAGGTAAGAACCAGCTGCCTTCAGCCTGTTCAATTATTACAAGCTATGTAACCTTTCGACCTTCCAAAAAGGTTTTTGACTATTCCCTATAACTTTCCCTAATAATTCCCTTTAATATTTCTGCCACCATCCTGAGTAAATCCCAACAGTGTTAGATTTACTAATATATTTTAGAGTATTGGTATATCAACTTACTCTGGGTGGGATAATTTTTTGTGTATTTTGTTTTCTTTTTCTCTCTCTCCACTTACTGACCTGGAAGTTTTACAATTGCATTCATCTGACCCCAGGGAGGCTAGAATAGAATTAGACAATGATATTAGTATTCTGAGATTCCTGTAGTTTAGTGATATTGGGGTTTTCATATAACTGGCTGTTGAGCCATTGAGGAGGAACCTGACTCAATCTTTGACATGGTGATACATCTGTATCTTTATTTAAAATACCCTAAATAGGCAAGCTTTTTATGTTATATTTTATTTTTTATTTATGCCAAAGATAATGGTTTCTATTTCTTTATAAAGATAATTGCCAAAAGACATTTGGTTGCACCCATGCAGTGTTGGCCTGAGTAGTATTTTAAATATAAATTCGCTGTCAGCATTTTAAAAGTAGAATATTGCACATAAAAGTCTTGACTGTGGAAAAATTAGAATATCTGTAAGCCACACACCTGTGTTATTTTATTACCAACAATCTGTGGGGCCTGAGAAATAGCTGTGCCTTTTAGGCTTAGTGTATATGCTGTAATCTTTCCATTGTCTTCATTACTCTATTTTTTCCTCAAAATCAGAGTTTGACTCATTTTACTTATCCATATTACTGCAGCCTCTTTGCACATTTTGAGAATATGCTTTAGTGCTTATATATACACACACACACGCGTACATACACATACACATATTCTAAAAGAAAAAGCAAAAAATTGTTCCAAATGATTCATCTTTAAGAAATAAACTTCCTATTACACTGTATATTACTTTAGACTTAGCCATCATTAATCAGTCAACAGCTATCTGTAACCTTGAGTATGTGACTAACATATTTGGAATTTAGTTTATTTTCCTTAAAAAATGAGAGAATAGTTGACCTATCTACAGTGTTGTTATGATAAAACAACTATAGGAAACTGAAGGTAGACATGAAAGATTGATGCTGTATAAATGCTGTCATATACAAGATAGTGCCACATTAACAGATGACTGAGGGGGCAGAGGAAGAAGAATGGGAGGCTTCATCAATCATTCCTCCCCTCACAACAAGGACATCAATTTAACAATTTAACAACTATCTACAAAAGAAAAGCACCTTCATAAGAACCAAAAAATCAGGTTAGCATTCACAGTACCTGGTTTTAACTTTGTATTGCAAAAGAGGAATTGAAGAGGTAGAAAAAAAAAAATCTTGAATTACCAATGCAAACTCTTCCCCCATCCCTGGCAGCAGTTGCTGGGTGGTGAGAGCATCTCTGAGGAACTGGGAAATGAAGAGCACAACAATTGTGAGGCACTGAACTCAGTGCTGTTCTGTTCCAGCAGAAAGAAAAGCTGGACCAAACTCAGCTGATGCCTCCCCACAGAGGGAGCATTTAAACCAGCCACAGCCAGCAGGAAATTACTCATGCCAGCGGTAGAAACTTGAGTTTCTGCAAACCTTTCCACCACAGATGAATGTGCTCTGGGGCTCTCAACTAAGTTGAAAGGCAGTCTAGGCTACAAGGACTGCAACTTTTAAGCACTTCCTAGTGCTGAACTGGGCCCAGAACCAGCAGACTATGGAGGCACATAACCTACTGAGATGCCAGCTGGGTAACAAAGAAATTGCTGGCATTATCCCTCCCCTGACTCCAGGCTGCACAGCTCACAGCTCCAAAAGAGCCCCCATTTTATCACTTATGAAAAGGAGAAGAAAGAGTGGGGAAGACTTTGTCTTGCATATTGGATACCAGTTCAGCCACAGCAGGATAGGACACTGAGCAGAGTTGTGAGGCAATAATTCCAAGCCCTAGCTTCCAGATGATATTTTTAAACATGCCCTGGGCCAGAAAGGAACCTACTGCTTTGAAGGGAAGAATCCAGTCCTAGTAGGATTTAATCACCTGCTAACTGAAGAGCCATACGTTCTGAATAACCAGCAGCGATACTCAGGTACTATGTCTTGGGTGAGACTCTGAGATGTGCTGGCTTCAGGTGAGACTCAGCACATTGCCAGCTGTAGTGACTATGGGCAATACTCCTTCTGCTTGAGAAAAGCAATGGGAAAAGTAAAGGGGACTTTGTCATACATCTTAGCTACCAGCTTGGTCACAGTGGGGTAGAGCACTAAGCAGGATCTTGGGGATCCTGATCCCAGGACGATAAGCCACTAGGGACCAATCCTGGCTAAAAAGAGATATTTGACCTTTCAGAGTATTCAAAATAGCTGTGTTGAGGAAACTCAAAGAAATCAAAGATAACACAGGGGGAGAAAATAAAGCAGAAATCTGCAGCTGAAAAAAATGCAACTGGCACAGTTAAGAATGCAAAGTATTTTAAAAGCAGAATCACTGAGAAGAGAATTAGTGAGCTTGAAGACAGGCTATTTGAAAACACAAAGTGAGAGAATTCAAAAGTAAAAGCAATGAAGCACACCTACAGGATCTAGAAAATAGTCTGAAAAAGGCAAATCTAAGTTACCGGCCTTGAAGAAGAGGTAGAGAAATAGGAGTAGAACGTTTATTCTAAGATATAACAGAAAACTTCTCAAAGCTAGAGAAATATCAATATCCAAGTACATGAAGATTATGGAACACCTAGTAGATTTAACCCAAAGAAGACTATTTCAAGGCATTTAATAATCAAATTCCCAAAGATCAAGAATAAAGTATCCTAAAAGAAACAGCAGTAAAAAAGAAACAAGCATACAATGAAACTCTAATATGTCTGGCAGCAGACTTTTCAGTGGAAACTTTAAAAGTCAGGAGAGACTGGCATGACATGTTTAAAGTGCTGAAAGAAAAATACTTTTACCCTAGAAGTGTATATCTGTAAAAAAACAGTCTTCAAACATAAAAGAGAAAGACGTTTCTAAACAAAAGCTGAGGAATTTCATCAACACAAGACTTATTCTACAAGAAATACTAAAGGGAGTTCTTCAATGTTGGGGTGGCCAGACGCAGCACCAGGTCCTGGGGGTAACAAAGTCTCATCATCTGTTTGAAATGGCTCAAGAGCTGCTTTTATTAGCACCCACAGTGACCAAACTGAGACTAGAATTTTTGCTCCATCTTTATACACTTTTTAAAAGTCTCTACCAATTCTCTCCCATTGATCCAACTCCATAGTCCCTTGTTCTGGGAACCATGGGCAAAACTGCTTTACTGCACTAAAGAGTGATAACAAATTCTGAGTACTAGCTTTCACTCTTTCACTCCCCCTCTTAGTAATAAATGCCTTAAGAAATTTAAATAAGCAGAAAGTCTACTTTCACTTTGTCCCATTATTACCCTGGTTCTTCCGAGTGCTCAGCTTTCCCACCGAGCTTCTAGCTTCTTTTAGACGTCCTCCTCTCTCACATGCTCTGGCATTCCTTCACTGGGGTCTTTGTCACCCCACGTTGGGCACCAGGAATTTTGAAGTGGCCAGATCCAACACCAGGTCATGAGGGTGACGAAGTCCGGTGGAGTCAAAGTGTTTAGAAAAAAAGACAGTTCAAGAGAGAGAAGTCGGACAAGGAGGACCACTGCGATCATGGAGGCTGGGAAGACCCCTCCCCCCCCCGGGGGGGGTGTGTGGTGGGGGCTCAGGCTATTTATTGGTAATCCAACAAAGAAACAGGTGGTGAGAATGTGGAGGTTGAAAGGGCAGGCGCATGATCTACGGCTGTGACGGTTTAGCATTTATATGGAACATGTTTTGCTACTTGAGATAATGGGGATAGGCGCCTAGGAGGGCTAGGAGCAAGGAGCCAGCAAGTCTAGACACATTCCAGAGGACATTAAGTCTGTCATGCAAGCCCTGCCTCAGCTTTCTTCCCAACCCTCAGCTTTTTCCCAACACTTCAATAAGAGATAAAACATATTAATGAGCAATAAGTAATCAACTACAACAACTTACCAAGACATATACAATACAATAAGATTTAAATTTTAAAAAGGATAAAAAAATGACGGGGCAAAGTTAAGATGTAGTTTTATTATTCCTTGTTTGTTCCTCATTCAGTTTTAAGTCATTATCAGCTTAAAATAATGGATTATAAGACAATATTGGCAAGCCTCATAATATCCTCAAACCAAATAACATACAATGGATACAAAAAAAAAAAAAGAAAAAAATAAATCGTATCACCAGAGAAAAGTACATTCACTAAAGAAAGGCAGGAAGAAAATAAAAAAGAGAAAATTACAAAACAACCAGAAAGCAGATAATAAAATGGCAGAAGTTAAGTCTTCACTTATCAATAATAATATTGAATTTAAATGGACTTCAATCAAAAGACACAGAGTGGCTGAATGTATTAAAAAACATGAACCATTGTTCTGGTACCCACAGGAAACACATGCCACCTAAGAAGACACATGTAGACAGAAAACAAATGAAAACAAATCGATATTTCATGGAAATGGAAACCAAAAAAGAATGACAGTAGCTTTAATTATATCAGACAAAACAGATTTCAAGACAACAACTTTAAGAAGAAACAAAAGACCACCATGTAATGATAAAATGGTCAATTTAGCAAGTGTATATAATAATTTTAAATATATATGCATCCAATGCTGGAGCACCCAGATATATAAGCAATTATTATTAGAGCTAAAGAGAGAGGTAGGCTCCAATGCAATGGTAACTGGAGGCATCAACACTCAACTTTCAGTTATTTGACAGATCTTCTAGACAGAAAATCATCAAAGAAACATCAGACTTTAAATGTACTATAGGAAAAAAATTGATCTAATAGATATGTACAGAACATTTTATCCAAGAACTGCAGAATACACATTCTTTTTATCAGCATATAGATTATTCTCAAGGATAGATGATATGGTAGGTCACAAAACAAGTACTAAAACTTTTAAAAACTTGAAATAATCACAAGTATCTTCTCTGACCACAATGGAATAAAACTAGAAATCAATAAAAAGAGAAATTTTGGAAATTTTACAAACACATGGAAATTAAACAACATGCCCCTGAATGACTGGTGGGTTAATGAAGATATTAAGCAGAAAATTGAAAAACTTCTGAAACAAATAACAATGGAAATACAACATACCAAACTTTATGGGATACAGCAAAGCAGTACTAAGACGGAAGTTTGTAACTATAAGTGCCTACATAAGAAATAAGAATAACTTAAAATAGACAATCTAATGATGAATTTTAAAGAACTAGAAAAGCAAGAGCAAATTAGTAGAAGGAAAGAAAAATAATAAAGATCAGAGAAGAAATAAATGAATTCAAAATAGAGAAAATGATATAAAAGATCAATAAAATAAAAAGTTGGTTTTCTGAAAAGTTAAATAAAACAGACAAAACTTTTGTCAGACTAAGAAAAAAGAGAGAAGATTCAGATAAATAAAACTGGAGATGAAAAGAAGACATTAAAGCTGATGCTGCAAAAATACAAAGGATAATTAGTGGCACCTATAAACAAGTATACACCAATAAATTGGAAAATCTATTTAAAAATGAACAAATTCCTAGACAAATGCAACCTACCAAGATTGATCCAGAAAAATAATCCAAAACATGAACAGACCAATAACAAGTAAGAAGATCAAAGCCATAACAAAAGTCTCCTAGTAAAGAAAAGCCCTGGGACCCCAATGCCTTCACTGTTGATTTCTACCAAATATTTAAAGGAGAATTAATGTCAATCTTACTCAAACTTTTCTAAATAATGGAGGAGAAATGAGTACTTCCAAATTAATTCTATGAGGCCAATATTACTCTTATATTAAAACAAGACAAAGACACATAAAAAAAAACTACCAGTCAATATGTCTGATGAATATTGATGCTAAAATCCTCAACAATATACTAGTAAACCAAATTCAACAATGCATTTGAGAGATTATTCATCATGAAAAAATGGGATTTATACTAGGGATGTGAGGATGGCTTAACATGTGTAAATCCATTGCCATGTGCAATAACATGGATAGAACTAGAGGTCATTATGTAAACTGAAATGACCCAGGCACAGAAAGAGAAACATCGCATGTTCTCACTTATTTGTGGGATCTAAAGATCACAACAATTTAACTCATTGACATAGAGAGTAGAAGGATGGTTATTAGAGGCTGGGAACATAGTGGGGGTCTTGTGGGGAGGTGGGTATAATTAACAGGTAAAAAAATAGAAAAAATGAGCAAGACCTATTATTTGATTGCACAACAAGCTGATTATAGTCAATAAGTTAATTTCAGATGTTTAAATAACTAGAAGTGTATAATTAGATTGTTTGTAACACAAATGATATATGCTGGAGGGGATGGATACTCCATTTTTCCATGATGTGATTATTTCACATTCCATGCCTTTATCAAAATATCTCATGTACCCCATAAATATATACACCTACTATGTACCCACAGAAATTTAAAATTAGAAAAAATTAAAAAGAAAGAAAAACAATGTAAGCCACTTTTATGAGACACAGAGATGGGCCTGTATTAAAAACATGAAGATTCATTTAATAATATTACCTCCATCTGAATTAATGTAATTTATTCTATGACTTGATACTAAATAACTTAAATGTTTGATTACTGATGGGATTTTTTCTGTCATTTTCAAAACTAGAAAGGGATTATGACCTTTTTGTTTAAAACGTTGTGAATTCCTTCTGTGTGCGTATTTCTCTCTCTCTCTCTCTTTTTTTTTTTT
>NW_016815037.1:77204-101206 GCF_001698545.2 Rhinopithecus bieti
CTCTCTCTTTTTTTTTTTTTTTTGCCTCCAGAATTGCAAATTATTCAGCCCCTACAGGCCTAGAGACTGTCATATAGATGGTTTCGAGCAAAAAAATCAATTCAGACCTTCCAAATCAAGCATGGGCACACATATGCCTCAACAGCTGGCCAAAATGCTTGTGTTTTATATAGCTAATTGCTACAAGCCAAGATTATGGTAGCTCAATGAATAGAATATATAGATAAGTCAATTTTATATCCTTGCCTCTTGGCTTTTGATTTTTGGCACTTATGTTGCTTAAATAGGATTTTAACGTTAATGAGTGCCTGCCCACCTCCACTGCCATCTGGCTTAGAATGTTTAATTGGCTATAAGTCTTCTGAGTTTTAGTCTCCTGGCTACAGGTTCCTTCTGAGGGATATGATTGACCTTGGACAGGTAGCACACCACTCACACATAGATTTGGGATAAAATAAAAGCTTGCCCATCAATTCTGCCTTAGGTCTACCTTGACAAAAAAAAAAAAAAAAGGGGGAATATAAACTTATACAAATAAAATGAAATAAGATCCTAAGCCCTCCAATAGAATGAAACCCCTCCCCAGGCCAAAGGAAATCCCCTCCAAAAAAAAAAAAAAGCTGAGAAAAAACTAGCTCTTGCCACGATGGAAAGCTGGGGGTCAAACCCACATCTCTATACCTTTCCCCTTGTAATTCAGGCACAACTTTTCAGCATTAAATTCAGATAGATATCATAAGACTGACAGAACAGACTCTTTATGACAATAAATATCAAGTTATAAACTGGGTCTAAGACCATGCCAGGCAAGGGTTAAGTCTCCACCCAAATATAAACAAAGAGTCTTATGTTACATTTATGTTCGTTCAACATACATGTGTCAGGAACACTTCCATAAACATTCATAGCTCCCTTGTTTAATCAAGAGACTGCAAGTACTATTAAAAACTTGGAAAAAAGAATGTCCCAAAGATCAATTACAACCAAAATGGAAGGGTACTATGAGGGTATGGTTAAGCACACCCACAGATGTTTAACTTTAGGGAATTACTAGATGGCTACACCATTGGGCCTGTTTTATGTGAGTCCCTGCATTCGCCTAAGAAAGACACCACTATCTACCCTTGTGAAACCCTAGTAGACCTAAAGCTGCTGTTTTGCAAATAAACAGATAAGTAACATCTTTAATCCTTCCTACAGGTATGTAACCTTTTTAACAACTGCTATCTCTACTTTATGCTATACCATATACAATTGGTTTAATTGGTTAATGGGTACTCAAATTCAGGTGTCAGGTGAAGTACCCTTTTGCTTTGAGAGAGGGCAGCTGCTTCTAGGCTGACATTCATAATATAACCTCCTTTTAACTGACAAAATATAGATGGAATGTCAAAATAAATCTCTATAGTTAGATGCTGATATGGTTTAGCTCTGTGCCCACACCCAAATCTCACCTTGAATTGTAATAATCCCCACAAGTCGTGAGAGGGACCTGGTGGGAGGTAGTTGAATCATGGAGGTGGATTTTTCCTGTGCTGTTATCACGATAGTGAATAAATCTTATGAGATCTTATGGTTTTATAAAGGGGAGCTCCCCTGCACATATTCTTTTGCCTGCCACCATGTAAGATGTGACTTTTCTCCTCATTTGCCTTCCACCATGACTGTGAGGCATCCTCAGCCATATGGAACTGTGAGTCAATTAAACCCCTTTCCTCTATAAATTACCCAGTCTCGGGTATGTCTTCATTAGCAGCATGAGAACAGACTAATACAGGTGCCCATTCTTCTTCTTGGGAACTGTTGTGGGCATGTGGGTCTCATGTTTGGCCGTCCTATATTACAACTGAACTGGATGATGTACTTGGAGTTGTCCCTAACTTCCAGGACATACCCTTTATACATCTATGTTCCCTCGACACCAACTGGGAAACAGTCAATGCTTATAGACAACAAAGCAGGTTTCTTGGTGGTTTTATCTTATGACAATATTCTCTTCTCAGGCAGCAGCTGTGGACATTGAATTTCAGGTCCAAGCCCTAGAAGAATACATTGCTGCAGCTTTCAATAAACACTAATCAGGCTATCATCACTCTTCTAACAGAAGAATAGTTGCAGATAAGACAAGTAAGTCTACAAAACTGTATTACTTTATATATTTTAACTGCAGCCCAGGGGGAACTTGTGCCTTGATTAAAACTAAATGTTGTGTTTTTATTTCTGATTATTCCCATAATATATCCCAGGCTATAAGATCCCTGGAAACTCATATCTTAGCAATTGATTCCCTGTCTCAAGACCTCATAATGGCATGGTTTCATCAGTTCTTTGGCATTTGGAAAGCATTTCTTTTGGCATGCTTAGTATTATAGTATTCATTATTATTAGTTATTGTGCTTTTTATTTCTGTTGTGCTTGCTGTATATGGTTACAAGATAAAATAGCTCAGTTGCTTCTTTGCTCGTCTACTTACTAACCTAGTATATTAACTTTCTAGAATCTACAGGAATATCACACATGCAAGAAACTTTATAGCTTCCTGAAGAAGCTCACACTAAACTTATAGAGGACTCTGTCCCAGTGATCAATTTCCACTGTCAGCAGGAATAAGTTACAGAAGAATGAGTCTTGCCCTTCAGCTCCCCTTAAGATTAAGAATTCTTTCATAAATAGAGAGGGGAAAGTTAGGGAAGCAGGAACCTAAGAGAGCCAGAGTGACACCGTCTTAAAACTAGCAAGGCATATGTCTTGCCAGTCATGACCCATGGTCCTAAGATGTTTACAGCTAAGGAAGCAGCTTGGTAATGCCTGCAAGGACAAACTCTTAAAATAACTGAAAATCAAAGTGTCCCAATGATTTGTTTTATGCGACCACCAGAGCAGGCGCTATAGAAGAGGCAAGTAGGCAAAGTAAAAAGCAACTTTATTAGCTAGCCAATGCGAAGGAGGAAAGGGCGAGGCTCACCGGTCTCTGGCAGTGGAGGCCGAGGAAGTCGCTCCTGCGTTCTCCGGTGAGGTTCTGGAGTCCACGAATGCTGGGGCCGAAGAAGTCACCCTGGCTCCTGCCAGCAGCGGACTTTTATGCATGGGTACCGGAAGGGGGAAGGCAGTGGGCGGGATAACGGCGTGGTAGGGGGCGTTCTGTAGGCGCGGCCAGGTAAGTTTCGGTTTCCTCGATCGGAGGCCATGTTGCGCCTGCGCAGTTGGTCTGTATTTTTCCCGGGCGTGGGCTGCATTTTCCCGCGCGCGGGTAAGTTGGTGATGAAGAACCCGGAAATGTGCCGTCTTAGTTGTCTTTGTCCTTCCCCCCCGTCCAGACACCCAAGACCCATAACAATATATACTTTCAAGATCATTATAGATATGCTTTCATGTACTCACACATAAATTGTCAAGGATAGTTCTCCTTAAGTCAATAAAATAATAAATGTTGTCAGGCTGTCCGTCCACCCACCCATAGACACAGCTTAGTTTAGTTTTTACATAGGCAAGACCTCTATATAAGAGAAACTGAAAACAAAGATGGTGAATTTTTCCACTTGCTTTCTGAGGATGCTTTACTCTGTAACAGAGTAATTTCTAATAAAATTGCTTTTTTCACTGAACTCTGGCTCATTTTGAATTTTTTCCTGCATGAGAATCCAGGAACACTCCCCTTTCTAGTAACATTACTTTCTTTTTTTCTTTTTAAATGTACTGTTTTCTTTCTTGTAACATTTACTTTAGGTTTAAGGGTACATGTGCAGGATTGTTACATAGGTAACCTGCATGTCATGGGAGTTTGGTGTACAGATTATTTATTCACACAGAAAAACACAGTACTTAATAAGTATTTTTAATCCTCTTTCGTCTCCCACCCTTCATCTTCAAGTAGGCCCCAGTGTCTGTTTTTCCCCTACTTGTGTTCATGTGTTCTTCTTGTGTAACTTCCTTTTATAAGTGAGAACATAAGGTTTTTGGTTCTCTGTTCCTGGTTAGTTTGCTCAGGATAATGGTCTCCAGCTCTATCCATATGGCTGCAAAGGACATGATCCAATTCTTTTTTATGGATGCATAGTATTCCATGATATGTATTTACCACATTTTCTTTATCCAGTCTAGTGTTGATGGGCATTTAGGTTGAATCCATGTCTTTGCTATTGTGAATAGTGCTGCAATAAACATGTGTGTGCACATGTTTTATGGTAGAATAAATTATATTCCTTTGGGTATATACCTAATAATAGGTTTGCTGGGTCCAATGGTAATTCTGTTTTAAGATATTTGAGAAACCACCACACTGTCTTCCACAGTGGCTGAACTAATTTGCACTTTCACCAGCAATGTATAAGTGTTCCTTTTTCTCCACAGCCTGGCCAGCATCTGTTGTTTTTAGACTTTTAAATCATAGTCATGCTGACTGATGTGAAATGTAACTCACTGTGGTTTGATTTGTGTTTTCTAATAATTAGTGATGTTGAACATTTTATATTCTTTTGGCTGCATGTATGTCTTCTTTTGAGAAGTGCCTATTCATGTACTTTGCCTACTTTTTAATGCTTTTGTGTGTGTGTGTGTACTTGTAAATTTGTTTGAGTTTCTAATAGATTCTGGCTATTAAACTTTTGCCAGATGCATAGTTTGCAAATATTTTCTCCCCTCTGAAGGATGTCTCTCCACTCTGTTGATAGTTTATTTTGCTGTTCAAAAGCTCTTTAGTTTGTTTAGATCCCATTTGTCTAATTGTCTATTTTTTGTTCTTGTTTCAAATACTTTTGGCATCTTTGTTATAAAATCTTTGCCAGGTCATATGTCCAGAATGGTATTTCCTAGGTTTGCTTTCAGGATTTTTATAGTTTTACATTTTACAGTGAAGTCTTTAATCTACCTTGAGTTGGTTTTAATACAACTCAGTTGTATTAAGGGTTTCAATTTCAATTATCTGCATATGGCTAACCAGTTATCCCAGCACTATTTATTGAATAGAGAGTCCTTTAGCCATTGCTTGATTTTGTCAGCTTGGTCACAGATTAGATGGTTGTAAGTGTGCAGCATTATTTCTAGGCTCTCCATTCTGTTCCATTTGTCTATGTGTCTGTACTTTTATGAGTGCCATACTGTTTTGGTTACTGTAGCCTTTTAATATAGTTTGAAGTCGAGTGATGTGATGCCTCCAGCTTTGTTCTTTTTGCGTAGGATTGCTTTGGATATTCAGGTTCTTTTTTGGTTCTGTGTAAATTTTAGAAGACTTTATTTTTTAATTATGTGAAAAAATGTGGTAGTTTGACAGGAATAGCATTTAAATTGTAAATTGCTTTGGGCAATATGACTATTTTAACAATATTAATTCTTCTTATCCATGAGCATGATTTTTCCATGTTTGTGTCATCTCTGATTTATTTGAGCACTGTTTTGTAATTTTCATTGTAGTAATATTTACCTCCCTGTTTCACTGTATACCTAGGTATTTTGTTCTTTTTGTGGCTATTGTGAATGAAATAAAATCATTGATTTGGCTCTGAGCTTAGAGGTTGTTAGTGTATAAGAATGCTAGTAATTTTGTACATTGATTTTCTTTCCTGAAACTGTTGAAGTTGTTTTTCAGATCTAGGAGCTTTAGGACAGATACTATGCGGTTTTCTGAGTATAGAATAATGTTGTCTGCAAGCAGGGATAGTTTGACTTCCTCTCTTCCTATTTGGATGCCTTTACTTCTTTCTCTTGCCTGATTGCTCTGACCAGGATTTCCAGTGCTGTGTTGAATAGGAGTGGTAAGAGAGGATATCCTTGTCTTGTGTTGGTTTTGATGGGGACTGCTTACAACTTTTGCCTATTCAGTATGATGTTGGCTGAGGTTTTGTAATAGATGGCCCTTATTGGTTTAGGGTGTGTTCCTACAATGTATAATTTATTTAGGGTTTTGAACATAAAGAGATGTTGAATTTTATCATAAGTCTTTCCTCCATCTGTTGAGAAAATTCTGTGGCTTTTGTTTTGAGCTCCATTTATGAGAGGAATTATGTTCTCTAATTTGTGTGTGTTGAGCCAACCTTGTGTCCCAGAAATGAAGCCTATTTGATTTTAGTGAATTAGCTTTTTGACGTGCTGCTGAATTATTAATAACATTACTTTCAATATTATTAGTTGTGTTAAGTAAAAATTAACCAAATTCTGAAGTTATATTGTGAGGTAAAATTTTAAATAATTATAGCATAAAAGCACAGAAATGTTGCAAAAATAATTATCAAAAAATTCTGTGAAAGTATTAGTGACAAGAAAGCTATACTAATATCAAACAAAATATTCTTAGGACAAAAGACATTGTTAGCATTAAAGAACTTCCCTTCATAACATTGCAATATTTATCTCACCAAGAAAATATTAATTCTCAATTTTAATGTACTTAATATGGTTTCAAAGTAAATAAGGTGAAAATGACAATAGAGAAATAGCAAAAAAATCAGTTAGTGATTATAATACATTTTTCTAAAAAATTCATAGAGCAAGTAGTAAAGATAAAGAAGCTTTAAACAAGAATTAGAAGACTTTACATAAATAATATCTATATAATACTGAATTCAACAGCAGATTACATATTTTTTGAAGGACTAAAAAATAGGTAAGGAGATTATAGATTGCCTATATATAGATACTTTATTTATGACCAAAATGGCACTTAAAGCAATGGGAATCAAAGAGTCTTTTCAATGAATTGTGGTGAGAAACCTGGTTAAATATGTGGAAGAAAATGAAATTGGATCTCATTATTACACCATACACAAATATCAATTTCAGTTCTGGTAATACACAATAGTGACAGGTAAAAGTGTAAAGACTTAGAATAAATTAAAGAAAAATATTATATTGAATTTAGAGTAGGGTAAGATTTCCTAATCAAAACATGTAAAGCATTCACCATAAAGGAAAACATGGTTGAAACCGAGTGGAGAAAAATGAAGAACCTCTGTTCAGCAAAAGACAGCAAAAAAGAATGAAAAGACAAGCCATGAAGTGAATGAATATATTTGAAAAAGTTATGACCAAAAAAGGACTAGTATAAAAATATGTAGGTCAGGCGTGGTGGCTCACGCCTGTAATCCCAGCACTTTGGGAGGCCCAGGTGGGCGGATCACCAGGTCAGGAGACCAAGACCATCCTGGCTAACACGGTGAAACCCCGTATCCACGAAACATACAAAAAATTAGCCAGGTGTGGTGGCGGGCGCCTGTAGTCCCAGCCGGGAGGCTGAGGCAGGAGAATGGCCTGAACCCTGGAGGCGGACCTTACAGTGAGCCGAGATCGCGCCACTGCACTCCACCCAAGCAGAGAGAAAAAGAGAGAGAGATCCTAGTACAAAAATAGCAAAAGACATGAAGATATAGGTTGTGAAAGAAAATATCCAAATAATGTATAAAATTAAATTATAAAATGATTCTTAAATTCATTGGTAGACAAGGTACAGTAGCTTACACCTATAATCCCAGCATTTTGGGAGGCTGAGGTAAAACGATCTCTTGAGCCCAGTAGTTTGAAACCAGCCTGGATAACATAGTGAGATCCCCCTCTCTACAAANTAGCTATTCAGTTGGTTGAGGTGAAAGGATGGCCTGAGACCAAAGGGTCAAGGCTGCAGTCAGCTGTGATTGTTCCACTGCACTCCAGCCTGGAAAACAGAGTAAAACTCTGTCTTAAATAAATAAATAAACAAACAAACACAAATAAATTTTTAAAAATCATTAGTATTCAGGGAAATGTAAATTAAAACCACAATGAGACAGCCGTGTATACCCCCATGTTTGCTCGCTAGCAAAATCAATTTTAAAAGTGAATAAATACAAAAATAACACTATCATGTATTAAGGATGTAGGGAAACACAATCTCTTGTAATCAGCTGGTAGGAATTTAAATTTCTATGACCAACCACCTCCAAAAATAATTGCTATTTTCCAGAAAATTTGAGGATATGTATATCCTAATACGAGTCAGTTCAGCTGAGTTACACATATAGAAAAGCTCCTGAACATTAATGTGAGACTACTGTTACAAAAATATTCTTAGAGATATTATTTGTAATTATCAGAAACTGTACATTTGAAATATTAAACTATAATGGTATTCTAAATTTTGATATATTGAGCCTAGGGAATATTATACAATAGTAAAAATGCAAATCAAAATGGATAAATCATATAAGCATAATATAGAGCGAAAAATCCAGACAAAAAAAGAAAATTTTATCTTATGACAATGTATTTTATACCTGAGAGTATTTTATACATGACCCTAACATACTCTTTGGAAATAAAATATGTGTATAAGTTGACACTTAAAAAATGTCCTGTAACATTAAGCCTCTAAGGACTAAGGCATTTTACTCTGGATTAAGTTATCATTATAATTAGCAGTAGTAAATTATTCATTAGACACACACACACACACACACACACACACACACACATAGAGAGAGAGAGAGATAATATTTAAATATGTAGTAGTAAATATTAATCTTTTATTGGAAATGCATTTCCTAATGAGATGGGTAGACTTACTTTCAATTAGTTTATGTACCTGTGAGTGATTATTACTTATTGCTAGAATGAGACTAAGTTAAACATAATTTCTATTTTTAATTTCAATTTCGATAGATAGAAGCACTGAGAAAACTCGTATAGAAGCACTGAGAAAACTCATACATGTAAAGAAATGGAAATTTTTTATAGCAATGTCACTCTTTAATCACTTTTTGACTAGTAGGTCAAAGATCTTCTGGTGATACATCATCAAAATTTATTTTTAATTATATATAAGATGACTTTAAGTAAAGAACTATAAATAATGTGACCTAAAAAACTGTTAACCTATCATTAGCCTTGTGATTTCTATTGTTAATTTTTTTTAAGTTTTAATTTGGTCTTGAGATCTCTCTCTTGAGAGTGGCTGTGTCAAGATAGCCACTCTACAGGAAAGTCCTGACTACAGGGAACATCAGGTTCAGGTGTGTCAGTTGGGTGAGACACAATAAAGCAGAGGAAATTTATTGTATTACTCACATATCTCAGAGAGGTTAGTGGTACCCACTGGGTATGAGGGAGGACTGATAAGAAGTTCAGAGCCCATCCACTAGTTGAGCAGGGAGCTCAATTAGTAGGTGGGGAGTAAGAAAGAGAGAAAGAGAGGACCTGTGAGACTATGCCTTTAATAAGGATCATAGGCATTATTCCTTAGATTTTTGTTGTTGTTGTTGTTGTTTTGTTTTACAGGGATTGTGGATTGGCTAGTTTAAAGAAAGCATGGGCAAGGAAAGGAGCTTAGTTACATAACTCAAGTGTTGATCATTAGGTTTGATTGTGGTCAGCAGCTGTGGGATATGTTGAGTTTTGCTTCAGTGAGATGAGGAACAAGGGGAATGTATCACAAACAAGCACACAAGGAGGAGAAGTTTTAACTAGGCCAAACATGAGGGGAAACTGCATCTCAAAAAACTCGTGTCAGGCCTATAATGGATGCCACAGCAACAACTACATTAAACACATTTATGAAAATTAGAGTCATTAATTCTCAACAAGGACTGCATTATTTTGAGTTGTCTCTTGTTTGCTTTCTACACTAAGAGGCAGTGCACCATAATAAAATATGAGAATGGTAAGAGATAAGAGTGTTATCTGTGTTTTGCAAAGTGGAGGAAAGACAATTGTGAAATAGGATATATAGAAACAGAAATTTTCTCTTCATGAGCAGTGCCTTCTCAGGGAGCTCAACATCAGAAAGCAGAATATTTTGAAGATGTGATTCTCTAAACTGATAAATGTAAAACTATCTGTGAATGCATTACTCTTGGAAAGCCTTCATATACTCTGGGAGTTCTGTACATGACAATAAGGACCATTAGACCAGGTCATGAGACATGACTGGGTTGATGTTTGGTGTTTTCACAAGAGTGTACTCTTGATAGTGGTGGTTTTCAAAAGCTTATTTCAGCCTAGAAGCAAACATTTTGGGTAGAAGAATGGACACAGCTGGTGGATATTCTATCTCTTCTTCAAGTATACCAAGAAATAGTCCACTGAGAACTTCCCAGGTTATTTGAAATTAAGTAACAATGCTGAATTTTTTCAAAGCCTTCTGTTAAAGATATAATTGGAACACCTGCTCTAAAAAGGAAATAAAGGGTCAAAATTATTAGCATTAAATTTTATGTCTTATGATTATGTTGATATGGGAATAACCAGTAGGGTATGTATTATAGGGAGTGGATCTAGTTGACAAGAAAATGGACCAGAGCAGTGAATGGTCAGTATTCAGGCACTGGGACACTGTTTCGGGAATTAAGTGAAGGAAGGCAGAAATTTATTGGTTGATAAAAAAATAAAACTAAACCACAAGTGAGAAAATACCAGTGAATACAACTGGGATACAAAGTCATAAAAATAAATCATTTGCCTTGTCTGGTTTGTTGCTGGATCATTGGCCTAGATATCATTAGAATTTCCTGGATTAGGTGAACTATTCAAATCTAAATTTATCTTTGTGGGTGAAATAGACCAAACATTGAAGGTTAGAGGGGGCATGAGAACAGAGAGTCTAGCAGGTCATTTACTTGTCTTAACTGTTTTATACATACCTATAAAGATATTTTAAATAAAAGACTATATTTTAAAATTAGAAATTTTGTGCATTGTCATTGGGAATGTAAAATGGTGCAACTTCTATAGAAAACTGTATGGCAGTTCTTCAAAAAAATAAAATTAGAATTAGCATATAATCCAGCAACTTTACTTCTGAGAATATATCCCCAAATAACTGAAATCAGGAATTTAAATGAATATGTTCACACTCATGTTCATAGAAACATGGTTCAAAAAACTAAAAAGTGTTAGGAATTAAAATGTCCCTTGATGGATGAATGGACAAGCAAAATACAGTATATGTACATAACGGAATAATATTTAGCCTTAAAAAAGGAAATTCTGACACATGTTGCATCATAAACAAACTTTGAAGACATTACGCTAAGTGAAGTGAGGCAGTCACAAAAGGATAAGTAGTAGGAAATTGTACTTATATGAGATTTGTACAGTAGTCAAATTCATAGAGAAAGGTAGAATGGTGGTTGCCAGAGACTGGATGAAGGTAGATATGGTGAACTATTGTTTAATTGGTAAAAAGTTTCAGTTTGGGAAGATGAAAACAGTTCTGGAGATGGATGGTGGTAATTCTTCCACAACAATGTAAATTTACTTAATGTCACTAAACTGTATAGTTAAAAGTTGTTAAAATGGTAAATTCTATATTATGAACATTTTGTAACAATAAAAAAAGACTGTTGGAAATACTACTCGTAGTGTTGTTAGTTGCTTTAATACAGGATGAAACCATTCATTACAATTATGTAATTTTATGTTTTGAGTTAAATATTGATGACATTCTCTTGTTAATGCCAAAGAATGTTAACTTTCTTCAAAAGGAAAAGTGGATGAGCGAAAGCTTATTTAATACCAATTCTAATGGGAAAAGTATGATTGACAGCGGAATCCTCATCTGCTGTGTAAATCTGCCAACCCTGACACACATCAACAACTATTTGCAGGGACTAAAAAGACTCATGATTGCAAATATACCCTGTTGGTCCATTTTCTTACCAAAAAATTAGAGATCTGGCAGACTGAGATGACACTGAAAGCAAAAGGTTGAGTACCATATGTATGTAAAGCAAAGTCACCTTGTCACATTCCGTATTTGAACACTTTGAGAGCTAAAATGCAAAATAACTTCTATGTGTAACTTAATACTGAGAATGAAAATGTGAGGTTTGATAATTAACTTGATAACCAGTTAGTAAAATTAAAATGCATGTAAAACTGCACTCAGTTTGAAGCCAAACTATACCTCCCATAACCTCTGTTGGTTCCTAATAATAAGAATCTGAGGAATCTTTGAAAAACAGCTGCAGACATATGTATTTAATTTTTAATATTAAAACATTAATATTGCTTTTACTAGCATTATAGTTATAGTTTTCATGGATGCAAATCTTTGAATACTAAAAGTGAAAGACTCTGTTAGAAGAGGGTAATCATATTTATTAGAATACTGAATTCCAGCCTGTTTTTCAGGTTTGTCTTCCATCTTCTCTAGGGTAGTCCTTTGTCTCTTTGGTCTCTTCTTTGTACATCTTCTGTGTATATTTGACTCCCTTGTTCACATATACATCTTCTTTTCTTTCTTAATTTTTTATTTCCACAGGTTTTTGGGGAACAGGTGGTATTTAGTTACATGAGTAAGTTCTTTAGTGACGATTTGTGAAAGTTTTGTGCACATATCACCTGAGCAGTATGCACTGAACCCAATTTATAGTCTTTTATTTCTTGCTCCTTTCCCACCCTTTCCCCCTAAGTCCTGAAAGTCCACTGTGTCATTCTTATGCCTTTGTATCCTCATAGCGTAGCTCCCATTTGTGAGTGAGAACACAATGTTGCTTGGTTTTCCATTCCTGAGTTACTGCACTTAGAATAATAATCTCCAATCACATCCAGGTTGCTGAAAATGCCATTAATTCTTCATTATTATGGCTGATATAAATATATATGTATATATCTCACAGTTTCTTTATCTATTGATTGATTGATATATTGATGGGCATTTGGGTTGATTCCACATTTTTGCAATTGCAAATTGTGCTGCTATAAACATGCATGTGCAAGTATCTTTCTTATATGACTTCTTCTTTTCCTCTGGGTAGATACCTAGCAGTGGAATTGCTGGATCAAATGGTAGTTCCACTTTTAGTTGTTTAAGGAATCTCCACACTGCTTTCTGTAGTGGGTGTATTAGTTTACATTCCCACCAGCAGTATAGAAGTGTTCCTTTTTCACTGCATCAACATCAACATCTATTGTTTTATTTTTATTTTTTATTATGGTCATTCTTGCAGGAGTATGGTGGTATAGTATTGTGGTTTTGATAGAATTTCCCTGATCCTTAGTAATGTTGAGCTTTTTTTTCATATATTTTTTGGCCATTTGTGTATCTTCTTTTGAGAATTGTCTATTCATATTCTTAGCTAATTTTTTGATGGGATCATTTATTTTTTTTCTCACTAATTTGTTTGATTTCATTGTAGATTCTAGATATTAGTTTTCTTTTGTCATATGTATAAATTATGAAGATTTTCTCCCACTTTGTAGGTTGTCTGTTTATTCTGCTGATTGTTCCTTTTGCTGTGCAAAAGCTCTTTGGTTTAATTAAGTCCCACCTATTTACCTCTGTTTTTTATTAGATTTGCTTTGGAGTTCTTGGTCATTAAATCCTTGTCTAAGCTGATGTGCAGAGGGGCTTTACCAATTTTATCTTCTAGAACATTTATGGTTTCAGGTCTTAGATTTAAGTCCTTGATCCATCTTGAGTTGATTTTGTATAAGGTGAGAGAGGAGGATCCACTTTGATTCTCCTACATGTAGGTTGCCAATTATCCCAGCACCATTTGTTGAATAGAGTGTCCTTTCCCCACTTAAACGGTTCGACTCTGTGTCCCCACCCAAATCTCATTTGGTAGCTCCCATAATGCCCACACATTATGGGAGGGACCTGGCAGGAGATGATTGAATCATGGGGGTGTGTCTTTCCCATGCTCTTCTGGTGACAGTGAATTGGTCTCATGAAATCTGATGGTTTTAAAAACGGGAGTTTCTCCGCACAAGCCCTCTCTTTACCTGCCACCATCCATGTAAAATGTGGCTTACTCCTCCTTGCCTTCTGCCGTGATTGTTAGACCTCCCCAGCCACGTGGAACTGCAAATCCAATTAGACCTCTTTCTTTTGTAAATTGCCCAGTCCTGAGTGTTTCTTCATCAACAGCATGAAAACAGACTAATACACCCACTTTATGTTTTTGTTTGCTTTGTTGAAGATCAGTTGGCTGTAAGTATTTGGCTTTACATCTGGGTTCTCTATTCTGCTCCATTGGTCTGTGTTCCTATTTTATACCAATACCATGCTGTTTTGGTGACTATGACCTTATAGTATAGTTTGAAATCAGGTAATGTGATGCCTCCAGATTTGTTCTTTTGCTTAGTCTTGTTTTGGCTATGCGGGCTCTTTTTTGGTTCCATGAGGTGCCTGGGACCCTCACGCAACATGATTTGTTGACCTAGAAAATTTCTAGAAACCCTAAATCCCCAAAAGCTGTAGAGCTCCTTTTAGTNATACACCCACTTTATGTTTTTGTTTGCTTTGTTGAAGATCAGTTGGCTGTAAGTATTTGGCTTTACATCTGGGTTCTCTATTCTGCTCCATTGGTCTGTGTTCCTATTTTTATACCAATACCATGCTGTTTTGGTGACTATGACCTTATAGTATAGTTTGAAATCAGGTAATGTGATGCCTCCAGATTTGTTCTTTTTGCTTAGTCTTGTTTTGGCTATGCGGGCTCTTTTTTGGTTCCATGAGGTGCCTGGGACCCTCACGCAACATGATTTGTTGACCTAGAAAAATTTCTAGAAACCCTAAATCCCCAAAAAGCTGTAGAGCTCCTTTTAGTCTAATACATTATTTCTAAACTAAGACATCATAAACATGAATCTAGCAAAACTTAGAGTTGCTTTTAATCAGCAGTACATAGTGACCATTAATTATTATAACTGCTAACTTCTTGCTCCTGATTTCCCATTACATGATGGACAAAGATGTGATAGCAATAGGTCATTATTCTAATAATGTATTCTGTATATTCAGATGTTTAATTTAATTATTTAATTTCCTGCACTAAAATGTAATTGAGACTGTTATACAATGAAATAAGAAAAGCTTATAAAATTCAGGAAAATATTCCAAATATTACTATAAATAGCACTTCCCATGTTCAATAATGTATAAACTAAGTCTTTAATGTTTATGCTTAATAAGTAATGAACTTTTGAAAAGTGAATTTAATTTAATGATAAGTGCAGTTAATAAGTTGCTTATATGGCAATAACAAATGTGAAAATAGTTGTTCAAATATAGAAACTTTACCTGAATAAAATTTTATATGTACCTAGTATATTTTAATTTTGTTTGTTTTTTGTATTAGGGGTATGTATTTTAATTGTATAACACATATGATTCTAACACGTACAAACTAGTCATTGTAAGAATTAGAATAACCTGCATGTAATGTAGTCATTAAGCTTGTTTACTTTACAATGTTAAGCATGATAGAATTTTATATCTCAGATGATATTATGACCTTGAATTTGCATAGTGTCTTTCACGCAAAAATCACAAAGCATTTTTGCATTATTCACAATTAGATGAAGTAGAGAGTTGGAACAGTTAACTTCATTTTACAGTTGGAAAAATATAAAGTTCAAAAGGTTAAATGACTTGTTCAAAGTTGTAAAAGAAAGCAGTTACGACCCAGGGGTAAATCCTAGTAAGATTATTTATATTTATTATTTTTCCTTTTTTGTCTAAAATACATATAACAAAATTTGCTATCTTAATAATTTGTATGTGTATAGTTCAGTACTAATGGGATTGATTTTGCATACATATGACAGAAATGACTAGTTTAGAATGTGAATGCTTTCTAACTTTAGCCTATCGTGAAATATATATACTCTGTGCATTGTTCATGTTATAGTTCTGATATTGGGTTTTGTTTTATAGTGCTTCATTTGCAGTCTATGAATTGTATATGATTTGGAGCTATATAAGATTGTCATTTTCTCACTTGTTTTATAATGTTACTTTTTAGTAATGGCTAGAACACACTTGTTAAATAGTTTAGTTGTCTTTATTACCTTGGGTTACCTTGCAAGTGGTCATCCTCTTCCTGTTAGGTTGTTGAGCTGTCCTCACTTCTTCCCCTTGTTTACGTGTGTGTATTTTGTAACACTCACTTTATATATTGCCTCTTTCAGGACGCTTCCCCTCACAATCTTCCCACTCCCATCAGTCTGAGTTAAATGTATGACACTACATATGCTGCTGTAGTAATAGATACAGTGCTCTGTATTGCCATCGTTCATTTACTTGACTATACCACTGCTAGCACAGAATGTAAACTCCTTAACAGAAAAAACTACATTTTATTAGTCTTTGTATCCCAACCACAAAATATAGTGCCACGTACATATAGATAGGTGCTCAGTTAATGGATACATAAGTGAATGTGTGATGAATTCTTCATAGCATCTATTACATTTCTACTTGTTCGGTTTCTTTCTTTGCTAAATTATAAGCTCTAAAAAGCAGGACTGTATCTATTTTGGTCATCATTTTCACCTCAGCATCTAGGTGCATTATAAACTCCCAATAAATGTGGAATAAATGACTGAGTGGATGTATGCTCATTCCTCTCAATTGTGCAACACAGAAAATTGAATTACAATGACAGCAGTTATAAGAGGTTGTGTTACCAGAGATCATTATGGGTGAACCTATCCCACAACAGAAAGTAAGTATGGCAGATCTCTGATTTATTGTTATAAGAGTTATTATTTAGGCGGCCCTCCAGTAATTATATAATCTCAGGCCTTTTCTGTACATGCACTTCTAACTGATTTCCAACATCAAAGATTAGAAAATATTGCCTGCCAACTAATAGAAAACTCTCACTTGCAGTTATGGAATGTGAAAGAAATTTTAAAAGATCATACAGAGATGAGATCCAGGAAAGCAGGCCCACTGTGTAATAACTCTTTTGTAATAACTTCTATCTTATCTCTAAAAGCTAATTCTATGTCCTATTTCTAAAGTACTTTACTTTCAAATAAATAGTAATTTATGCTGCTGTGCAGAGCAGTGAAGAATGAAAATATTTATATTCCCAGGGGCATTTGTATTTTAATAAAGAGCAGTTGAAAGTGAAAATAAACTGTTACCCAAAATCATTTATTATGAAATATGAAATATCAGGTAGTATAATAGATTGAGATAACTTGAGGGTGACCTTATTTAGGAGTTGGCAGGAACCCATATGATATTATTTGCAGGGTCTGTAGTAGATCATCATGTTCTTAAACATCTCTTACACTTAGTTTTTTTTTTCCTTTACCTAACATGTTTTCAGTAGCTATCCTGGAATGCTTTTTGGCATTATGTTCTCCCATTTGAAATGAAAATGTAATAAATAAGACACTTCAAGAAAATGAAAGGAAAACAAAACACAAGAAGAATCCCAGGCAAGGAGAAATATAGGGTTAGATAGCAGCAGAACCAAAACTGAAAAACCAGCTTAGAAGGGTAATACTACATAGAACAATAATTCTGAAGTTCAATCAACAGAGTATTTTTATTAGATACAACATACAATTCTTGTATTCATTTCGTCAGCACACAGGGGTGAACCACAGTTGGAAATCACATTTATAACTCAAAATATGAATGAAAACATTTTTATCAAAGTATAATCGGGTTCTTTAATAAGCTGAATCTGAATCCAAAATCATCCTATTGGATATTTTAGTAAATACTGATAGCTAATTGTCACTATTCTTTGATGCTAAGTCATGAAGTTTCTCAGCGGAATGAGGAAGAAATCGTTTATCCAAATTTATATTATTTTAAGAAGTAAGCAGATGGTGTCCTACAAGGCATTATTGACCATAGCAAAGACTGTCCTAGAACGCAGTTTCCTCAATTATAAAACGTTAAATAACAAAGTTGAGAGAAGCTTCGGAACCTATCCAGCTTGTATGTATTTCCGATTACAATGTGATGATTTGATATATATACACATTATAAAATGATTATCACAATCAAGTTAGTTAACACATCCATTATCTGACATAATTACCGTGTGTGTGCATGTGTGTGTGTGTGCTGAGAACACTTAATATCTATTCTCTTAGCAAATTTCAAGTATACAATACAGCATTATTAACTATAATCACTATGCTGTACATTACATCCCCAGAAATTATTTTATAACTGAAAGTTTCTACTCTTTGACCGATACATTCCCATTTTCCCACCTCTAGCTCCTGGAAACAATATTCTCTTTCTTCTGTTTATGTGAGTTAGAATTTTAAGATTCCACATACAAATGAGACCATTTAGTATTTATCTTTCTTTGACTGGCTTATTTCACTTAGTCTAGTACCCTCCAACTTCATCCATGTTGTCACAACTGGCAGAATTTTCTTCCTTTGTATAGATGAATAATACTCCATTTTATTCATACACTACCTTCACCATTAGTTTGTTGATGAACACTTTGGTTGTTTCTGTGTCTTGGCTGTCATAAATAATATTGCAATAAATATGAAAGTGTAAATATCTATTTAAGATACTGATGTTGTTTTCCTTATATGTATGTCCAGAAGTAGAATTGGTGGAACATACAGTAGTCTTATCTTTAATTTTTAAAGCAATCTCCATATTGTTTTCATAATGGTTGTACAAATTTCCTTTCCCAGCAACAGTGTACAAGGATTCTCTATTTTCCACATCCTCACCAATACTTGTTATCTCTTGTATTTTTGATAATTGCCATTCTAAAATGTGTGAGGTGATATCTTATTGCAGTTTTGATTTGTATTTCTCTGATGATTAATTATGTTAATCCCCTTCTCATGTAATTGTAGGCTATTTGCATGTCTTCTTTGAAAAATGTCAAAACATTTATTTGGGTCTTTTACCCATTTTAATTGGATTATTATTTTATATTATTATTATCCCTATTGAGTTGTATGAGTTCCACGCATATTTTGATATTAGCCCTTTATCAGATATATGTTTTGTGTTTTGTTGATTTTCTTTGCTATAAAAAAGATTTCCAGTTTTATGTAGCACTATTTTTTTTTTGCTTTAGTTATCTGCACTTATTTTTTTTTTCCTATTCAACTACTGTGTGTCTTTTATTAGATAATTTAATCCATTTGTAGTTAAAGTAATACTTGAAAGGCAATGAGTTACTATTGACATTTTTCTAATTGTTCTTTGACTGTTTTGTACTTTGCAGTTTTTCATTTTTTCTTCCCTCTTCCTGACTTTCTTTGTGATTTGATGACTTTTTTTGGTGGTGTGATATGATTTCTTTTTCTTAATCTTTTATATATCTACTGCAGGTTTTTCTTTTTTGGTTACCATGAGTCCTGCATAAAACATTGTATAGTTATAATATCTCATTTTAAGCTGACGCAACCTAACTGTGATTGCATGCAAAATCTCTATAGTTTTACTTCTTCCTTCCTAACATTGTAGGTTGTTGATGTTAAAATGTATATATATTTGATATCGTGTATCCATTAACAAGTTATTGTGGTTATAGTTATTTTAATGCATTTGTCTGTTAATTTTTATATTAAGATGAAAGTGATTTATGCACTATCATCATTACAACATCAGAGACTTCAAAATTTCATTATACATGTACCTGTATTAGTGAGTTTTACACACTGTTGTTTTAAAGTTGTTAGTTAGAACCCTTTTATTTCAGCTTGAAGAACTACCTTTAGCATATCTTGTAAGTCAGATCTACTGTTTGACTTCTTCAGTGTTTGTTTGATGAAGAAGTTATTATTTCTCCTTCATTTCTAAAGCACAGATTTGCTGTGTATAGTATTCTTTAATGGAAGATTTTATTTCAATGTTTTGAGTATATCATCCTACCTTTTCTTGCCTGTAAGGGTTCTGCTGAGAAAATCACTTATAATTTTATGGATATTTTCTTGTATTTGATGCATCTTTTTTTTTTTTTCCTGCTTCCAAAATTCTCTCTTTGTCTCCTCCTAATGCGTCTTGGTCTTGGTGTAGATCTTTTTATGTTCAATCTATTTGGAAATGTACTCATGAAGCTCAATGTTCATTTATCTTCTCAAATTTAGAATTTTTTTAGACATTGCTGTAGTCCTCCCCACAACCTTATCTGGCATTTTGTTTTTTTGTAGTTTCAGTTACCTGTGGTCACGTCGGTACAAAAATAAATTATTACAGTACAATAAAATATTTAGAGATAGAGGGAGACAATATTCACATACTGTGCACTGATTAGCAGTTATTCATGAGTGTGTAACAAAGAGTAATTTAAGGTAAGCTAGTAAGAAGGCACACATGTCATTACACTATTTCTTTACCAAATTATTTTCAGGTATTCTCTAGAAATATTTATATTATGCAATGACAAACATAAGCTTTTATTAACTGAGTTAAAATAATTTTTATTTAAAGATGGAATCTAATCACTATTGTATGTACAATTGTAAATCAGTATATAAAACATGATTATTTCTATATGTCTATATTTAATAAGAAACGTTTTAAAACAATATTTTAATAGAGGAGTTCACACTCTTTAAAAATTTTATTCAATTATGAAGGAGACAATACCTAAAGGTCTAAAGGTCTGATGTCTAGAGCAAGATAATAGTTTCATCCACGTATAACATACACAGGAGCCCATTGAATGTATGTATCACAAATAATGTTCAGAAAAGCCCAATTTCTATCAACTCAAAAATCTAGCCAACCAAGGAAGAGAGCCACAAACTTACTATTGCTGCTTTTGTGTCTAGGAATCCCAAACTTTTTCAAATAGCTCTTCATCATGACTCTCACTTAAACTTATTACCTTATTCTGGTTATTCGTTGTTATAAATACCCTGAAAATACTTGCAGAATTTAATAGAAAATTATGAACCAACAGAATAGCAATGTGGCATTCTACATTAAAGGAAGGTGAAGAGAAGGTTAATAGAAACAACTAGTAAAGTTACAATGACACCATACATATTCAAAATAAAAGGCTTAACAATATTCAGAGTGCTTGTGAAATAAAGGAATTCGTTTTGTTTTGATTTCTACAATTGTCTGACTTTTAAAGAATACTTTTCCCCAAATGGAAAGAAGCTGTATGGAAAGAAAGGAAAAATATAAATAAGATGACAGTAACAATGGGATTTCTTCTCACCAATGAGTCCAGGATGATATATGAGGCATGCAGTTACAACACCAGTTTCTAACTTAAGCCAGTTTCTGTCAGTGAATTAAGTGCATATTTATCCACTCACTAAACATTTCAAGACTTTAGTTTTGTCTTTGAAAAGCAGTACTTATCACACTGCTTTTCTCACTAGATTATTGTGAGACTTCAAGTAAAATATAACTGCTTAAGTAAATAGAAAAAAATGAGTGCTCTGATTTACAAAGTAATGTTGTGATAGCTAAAATAGTTAAATTGTCATGACTCACTCAACCTTTAGCAGCAAGCTTTAGCAGACTGCATCACGACATTTCCATGGAAAATTTCTCTAACGTGTTTGGCAGATGACATAAAGTAAGTAAATGTCTTTCTCTGTGGGATACTGTTACGCCATCTACTGTAAGCTCTGAATTTATTCCAAGTGCCCAGTGCTGTCATCCTGCTATTCAGGCTCCTTCACTATGTCATTTTATTTGTAAAGCAGCACCCCATTCTTTAGAACATGGTATATTTTTTCTCATTTTCTCACCAATGCAGCATTCATAGTTTAGCACACATTTTACCAGTCCTTTGAGGCTTAGCTAGAGGTCTAGATCATCTTACACATTTATTCAAACACAGATAATCCTGGCAAATAATATTTTGGGGCCAGGCATGGTGGCTCATGCCATTTGAGAGGCCAAGGCAGGGGGATTGCTTAAGCCCAGGAGTTTTAGACCAGTCTGGCAACATGGCAAAATCCTGTCTCTACAAGACATACAAAACTTAGCTGGGTGCAGTGATGCATGTCTGTAGTCCCAGCTACTCAGGAGGCTGAGAGGTGGAAGGATCCCTTGAGCCCAGGAGGTTGAGGCTGCTGCAGTGAACCCTGATCATGCCACTGCACTCCAGCCTAGGTGAGGGAGTAAGACTCTGTCACAATAATAATAACATTTTTGATGTTTGCATGTTCAAAACAAAGCTGTGTAGACTGATGATCGAACGGCTGCTCACAATCCTTAAATATATGATAAAAATATACGTTGCCAGGCCCAATTTCCAAGATTCAAAATGAATAACACTGGGATACAAATAAAAAATCTCTATTTTAAAGTAATTTCTTCAGGTGACTTTTCTGTGTAGCTGGTTTTGAGAACCACTGATACAGAAGTGCTGTGGCTTGAATGTTTATGCACCTCCAAAATTTATATTAAGGGCACCATATAAGGGCACAGGGTTTGTCCCTTCCACAATGTGAGAATGCAGCAACAGATACCATCTTGAGAACAGAGAGCAAGCCCTTAACTGACACCCAGTCCAAGATTACTGGCAACTGAATCTTAGAATTCCCAGTCGATAGAACTGTGAAAAATAGATTTCTATTTTTTTCAATTACCCAGTCCAGGGAAATAGATTTTCTAAAACCAACTTTATTTTTGAAGAACTTTCAATGCATTCACCAAAGAAACACAAGGAAATAAGGAGATTTCCATAAGACAATGTCTTCACTGTTATCTAACATGAAATATATATGGCAGCAAGACAAACGTCTATTATAACATCTCAGAAGTACACAATAAAGGAGGATGGAGGATAAACAGGTAGAGTGTGATGTCTTTTGTTCTTTTTTATTTTCAACATTTGTTTTAGGTTCAGAGGGTACATGTACAAGTGTGTTATGTGGGTAAATTACGTGTCACTGGGGTTTGGAATACAAATGTATGCATACTGTCCAATAGGTAGTTACTCAACCCTTACGCTGCTCCCACCCTTTTCCCTCAAGTAGACATCAGTGTTTATTGTCCCCCTCTTTGTGTCCATGTGTACTCAATTTTTAGCTCCCACTTATAAGTGAAAGCAGGTGGTATTTGGTTTTCTGTTACTGCATTAATTTGCTTAAGATAATGGCCTCCAGTTTGATCCATGCTACTGCAAAGGACATTATTTCATTTTTTTCTATGGCTGCATAGTATTACATGGTGTATATGTACAACATTTTCTTTATCTAGTCAACTATTGATGGGTGTTTAGGTTGATTCTGTGTTTGGGCATTGTGAAAAGTGCAGCAATAAACATACAAGTGGATGTATCTTTTTGGTGGAATGATTTATATTCCTTTGGAAATATACCCCTTAATGGGATTGCTGGGTCAAATCGTTTTTCTAAGTTCTCTGAGAAATATCTAGACAGCTTTCCACAGGGTCTGAACTAATTTATATTCCTACCAGCTGTATATAAGCATTACCTTTTCTTCACAGCCTAACCAACATCTGTTATTTTTTACCTTTTTTAACTTTTGTTTTCTGGAGACAGAGTTTTACTCTTCTTACCCAGGCTGGAGTGCAATGGTGTGGTCTTGGCTCACTGCTACCTCTGCCTCCTGGATTGAAGTGATTCTTCTGTTTCAGCCTCCCAAGTAGCTGGGATGACAGGTACCTGCCACCACACCCGGCTAATTTTTGTATTTTTAGAAGAGACAGGGTTTCACCATGTTGGCCAGGCTGGTCTGGAACTCCTGACCTCGTGATCTGCCCACCTCGGCCTCTCAAAGTGCTGGGATTACAGGCGTGAGCCTGTATATATTTGTTGTTTTGATTTGCATGTGCCTGTTCACATACTTTGCCCAGTTTTAATGAGGTTTTTCCTGCTTTTTGATTTGTCTAATTTATTTCTAGATTCTGTGTATCCATTTTATGTTTTTTGATTTGAGGTTTCCACGTGGTTTGCAAATAACATCTTATTTTAAACTGATGACAACTTATCACTGACTGCATAAACAAATAAAGATAAAATTAATGTAAACTCTACACTTTAACATCATCCTTCTCTTTTCAACATTTTTTGTTTCCATTTATATGTTATTGAGGATGGGACCTGGTGGGAGGTAATTGGATCACGGGTGTGGTTTCCTCCATGCTGTTCTAGTGATAGTGAGTGATCTATGAGAGCTGATAGTTTTAAAATTGTTTGGCAGTTCCCCCTTTGCACTCTCTCTGTCTCGCTCTCCTGCCACCACGTAAGATATGCTTGCTTCCGCTTTGCCTTCTGCCATGATTGTAAGCTTCCTGAGGCCTCCCCAGCCATGTGGAACTGTGACTCAATTAAACCTCCTTTCTTTTTTTTTTTTTTTTTTTTTTTTTT